>NW_027423230.1:0-135944 GCF_048934315.1 Petromyzon marinus
CCCCCCCCACCCTCTCCCCCCCCCCCCACCCCCGCCCCCCCCCCCCCCCCCACCCTCTCCCCCCCCCCCCCCCCAACCCCTCTCCCCCCCCCCCCACCCTCTCCCCCCCCCCCCACCCTCTCCCCCCCCCACCCTCTCCCCCCCCCCACCCTCTCCCCCCCCCCCCACCCTCTCCCCCCCCCCCCACCCTCTCCCCCCCCCCCACCCTCTCCCCCCCCCCCCACCCTCTCCCCCCCCCCCACCCTCTCCCCCCCCCCCCACCCCTCCCCCCCCCCCACCCTCTCCCCCCCCCCCCACCCTCTCCCCCCCCCCCCACCCTCTCCCCCCCCCCCCACCCTCTCCCCCCCCCCCCACCCTCTCCCCCCCCCCCACCCTCTCCCCCCCCCCCCACCTCTCCCCCCCCCACCCTCTCCCCCCCCCCCACCCTCTCCCCCCCCCCCACCCTCTCCCCCCCCCCCACCCTCTCCCCCCCCCCCACCCTCTCCCCCCCCCCACCCTCTCCCCCCCCCCCACCCTCTCCCCCCCCCCCCTCTCCCCCCCCCCACCCTCTCCCCCCCCACCCTCTCCCCCCCCCACCCTCTCCCCCCCCCCCTCCCCTCTCCCCTCCCCCCACCCTCTCCCCCCCCCACCCTCTCCCCCACCACCCTCTCCCCCCCCCGCCCTCTCCCCCCCCCACCCTCTCCCCCCCCCCCACCCTCTCCCCCCCCCCACCCTCTCCCCCCCCCCCCCCCTCTCCCCCCCCCACCCTCTCCCCCCCCCCCACCCTCTCCCCCCCCCCCACCCTCTCCCCCCCCCCACCCTCTCCCCCCCCCCCCACCCTCTCCCCCCCCCACCCTCTCCCCCCCCCCCCACCCTCTCCCCCCCCACCCCTCTCCCCCCCCCACCCTCTCCCCCCCCCCACCTCTCCCCCCCCCACCCTCTCCCCCCCCCACCTCTCCCCCCCCCCCTCTCCCCCCCCACCCTCTTCCCCCCACCCTCTCCCCCCACCCTCCTCCCCCCACCCTCCCGGTGTAGTCGGCACTTTGCTACGTTCATCATTTCGGTTTTTTTTTTGTTATGCTTTGCTTAATGTAACCCCCCTTTTTAAATGAAAGACCCAAAATATACTTGTTTTTCTTTCCCCTTCCCCTCTCTCTTTACCCCCTCTCTGCCCCCTCTCTCTCTACCCCCTCTCTGCCTCTCCTCTCTCTCTACCCCCTCTCTTCCTACTCCATTTGCCTCTCTCTCGCTCTCTTTTTTTTCTTTATAACTACGACAAGTGCTGCATCGGCACGCTGCCCTTCCCACAGTCAAACGGCCTACGACGGGTAGCTTAGATCTGCATGCAGAGCTCTCCGTCATCTAGCCACCGAGCACACGGCCTCCTCCAGCGCCCACTGCTCCTTGAAGGCCGGCACGGCGTGGGTCAGCCGCGTGTAGTGGAACTCCAGCCACACCCTGATCCGACCAGAGCGTGGAAGATGCCCAGGCTGCTGGCTGGACGTTGCCCCTCCAGGGCCACCTTCCTTGCCCTGTATATGCGAGCTTGGCGTAGCCGAAGAGCACGTTGACCAGCCCCTGAAGATGTTGGGGTCTGTTGCCCTTCGGGTATCCAAAGAAGAGGACCGTCGGGGAGAAGTGGAGGCTGAACCTTAGGAGGATGTTTCTCAGGACCTTGAACAGCGAGTCCAGGCTCTTGCACTCCACATACTGGTGCGCCACCGTCTCCACTTTACCGCAGAACCGGCACTCCGGGGACGTGTCGGTGAAGCGCGCCAGGGAGACGTTGGTGGTGACGGTGCCGTGGGCGATGCTCCAGCTGAGGTCGCCGATGCGGTTGTACGTCGGTCTGCAGTAGAGTTACCTCCAGCGAGGCCTCTCCGGAGAGACGCAGGGCAGGGCTTCCTCCAGGCATGGTCCTTGTGGCTCCTCAGGGTGTCCTGTTGGTGGAACCGGACCATGTAGGAGTAGAGAACCTTCCTCTTTACATTTGCGAAGGCCACCTCCGGTAGGTCTTCTAGCCGGCACAGGTTGTGATCCGCCTTCGTTTGTCGGCATTGGCGATGCAGTGGCACGACTGAGAGCTCCGGTGGAGGGGGATCGAGAGGGGCCTCGTCATCCCCAACGCCGATGGGGGGCGTTCTCCCCGCTGCCACTGAGAAGGCCCCCTTGGCTTCGGCCAGGATCCGGGCAGCCACCCGGAGCGACTGCAGCCCTGTCTTTGTGGCCACGTCTGCTGGTCCGATCCACCGGCCCCGTGTTTCAGGCTCCACCAGATCTCCCATCCTGGTGAGCCGCGCGTTGGCGAGGCGCCTCTCCATGCCAGGGGTGGTGGTGGTGGATGGCAGCTTTGTCTGTGGGTTCCTGAGGATCGGTTCGAAGACCAGATCCTCAGCCGATCACGGTTGGTTCAGCCTCCTGACGGCGAGGGAGCTCCATGTCTGCAGGACGCTTCTGTAGAAGGGTGGCAGGCTGTCCCAGTGGGAGGCCCTGCAGGTCCATGTAGAATAGTTGCTTGGAGCACTGCAGACCCCCCAGCTGTTTCAGAGGAAGGAGGCCGTGACGCTCCAGGCCGGTGCAGGGGCGGCGTGCAGGAACTTTTGCGCTGCCTGCAGTCGGAAGGTGGCCAGCTGACTCCGCACGCACACCAGCCCGTGACCGCCCTCGTCCAGTGGCAGGGCCAGGACCCCAGCCGCGACCCGATGTCCTCCACCTGACCAGAAGAAGTCGAGGACATGCTTCTGAAGTGCGTTGACAAGGCTCATGGGGGGTGCAGGAGAAGAGTCGGTGCCACAGTATGGACGTCACCAGCTGGTTCTCCACCAACGTCTTTGTCCTGAAGGTGAGGAACTTGCACAGGCGACTCCAGGTGGCCAGCCGCTCCTTCACCTTCTCCTCCAGCTCGACCCAGTTCCTCTGCGGTGGTTCCTCCTCTGGTCCGAGGAACCCCCCCCAGGTGGTGCAGCGATGTTGTGCTCCAATTGATGGCTTTTGCCTTCTCGGGACACTCAGTCATGTCCCACGCTCCAACCAGCAGGCCGCTGCACTTTTGCCAGTTCATTTTTGATGACGAGGCTTTCGAAAAGACCTCCTGGCACTCATGCAGCAGGGCGACATCAGCCAGGGAGCGCAGGATGAGAAGGACGTCGTCGGCGTATGCCGTCAGGACCAACTTGATGCTTGGTTCCCCTCAGCACCAGGCCGCTGAGTCTCCGCCTTATGAGATTCAGGAAAGGCTCTAATGCCAGGGCATAAAGTTGGCCCGACAATGGGCATCCCTGTCTCACTCCTCGCTCGAATTTGACCGGGGCAGTGAGGGCGCCGTTGATCTTGATCATGCACTCCGCCTTGGTGTAGAGTAGGCGGATCGTTCGGACAAAGGCATCCGAAAACCCAAGGTCTTGAGGGTTCCTCCTCTTCCTCCCCCTCCTCCGTTCCGAACACAGATGGACTCGTCGTCTGAACAAAGCTCGTCGCTCTCTGTGGTGTTAATCCCTCATACTAACATCATGCCAATCCCCCAGTTACATGCTAATTTACTGTTGATATCTAAACTCCTCCCCCCTCCTCCGTTCTGAACATAGATGGACTCGTCCGTCTTAACAAAGCTCGTCTCTCTCCGTGGTGCTAATCCCCTCACACCAACATCATGCTCATCCCCCAGTTACATGCTAATTTATATGTAAACTGCTTTGTCAAGGTGCTCTGTTCCTCCACACAGCTTAAAAGACGCTGCCATGCTTGGCAGGGGTCACTCAAGCGCTGTCTTCCAGACAGTCCTGTTTCTTCACCTGAGGAAGGCTACTTGTGTTGTGGCCGAAACGTCGTGAGAATTTTATTCTGTTATTATTATTTTTATTATTTCATCTCCATTCTACGTGACTTTACCGAAAGAACCCAGAAGAACAATGAGCTATCATTATTTTGTTGTTGTTTGCAAAGTGCAGGGTCTTGAGGACTTTGTGGAAAAGTGCGGAATAAATGCAAAGTAACTCCCAAGAAGTGGTGGTGGTTGGACAAAAAGGACAATGGTGACGCCGATGGCTAAGGTCTCCTCCTGCGATGGCGAGATGTAAACTCCCTCGCATGGTATACAGGAGGTCGTGGGTTCGATCCCTATCCCGACCTTAACGCCTGTTATGTATTTGGAGTCCACGTGTTATCTCTATCTTCCCTCTGCATTTAATCTGGCTGCTGATATACATTACCACGTGATGAGCCACTTCGTTGATCTATCATTTGTGGCCAGGTGGCTTCTGAAAAGAGCTTTATACCTGGTATTTTTTTTAAGGTGGCCATGGTGCTCACCGTGATCTACATGTTCCTCATGACGGGCACGCTGCTCGCTATGGTCGGCGACATTGTCAAGAACGGTATCCTCACACCCAGCAGCATCTTCTTCATCACTCTCGCGGGCATCCATCTCATCGCCGCGGCGCTGCACCCGCGCGAGTTCTTCTGCATCGTGCACGGATTCTTGTACCTCATCTGCATTCCCACGGGATACCTGCTGCTGCTCATCTACTCATTGGTCAACATGTACAACGTATCATGGGGCACGCGTGAGACCAAGGCGCCTACTGAGCCCTCCCCTAAGGAGGTGAGTTACTTTATGTGTTATCGTTATTGTCGTTGTTGTTTTTGTGTCGAACGTTATTTGGAGTTTCGCTCCATTCTCCTCTGTTGCTCCGTCCCGCACCTCCGATTAGCATGATTGGCTACGTACATTGCAAAAAAGTGTAACATATGCCCCCAACCCTCGCCAAGACGAAGGCAGCGATCCCCATATAGCTTTTAACCGACCGTTGGGGCAAGTGCTGTTAGCGAGTAGCACCTGTGAAGTCCGGAATGGCACATAAGAGGGTAGGTGGCCAGCACCATGCCCGGCCGCCTTTGTCTCCATTGTTGTCATGTTTACTACATCACATTTGGCTATTTTTGAGGCTTTTTGAGGGAAGGCCAAGGACTGGTCCAGATGTATGTATGTTGAACTTCTTTCACACCATGTGTAGCCAACTGTGCTAATTGGAGGTGCGAAGGAAGGAAAGTTTCTAAACACAAAGAGCAGTTTTTAAGAAATTAGTTTTCAATGTAATGATTTAAAAGTGCATAGCTCCAATTGCTTTCTCATATTGGAAGGAAGAGGGTTCCAGATGGACGCACAAGCGCACCCAAAAGCACGCGATGTGGTCACTGTCTTTGTTCAATGGTTAGCCAAAATCCACTGATGAGAGGATGACCGGAGCTTGCAAAATTATCGTTTATGTTTCTTGACAAGAACGGTGGTGGTGGCTGTGCCACTCGTGTCCATTAATCCAACACGGTGGGTATCGAGGAGGAGTCATTCACTGACTTTCCAGGAGAATGTAGTATGACAATTATGGACTCTATCTGTTCCATCTGAATAGAACGCAATGTTTCCCCCTCGCATTTGTGGGTCTATTCCATGGTGTTCTGGTTTCCCGTTGGCCAATAAAATCTTCATACATGGAGGACCGCAGAGCTTGGACAGTTATTGGCGCCAGTTCACTGAGCAGCTGAAACTGCCTTCCAGCTTGTGTGCGCTTCCCGCTGGTTTGATATCATTGAAGGACCCTGCCTTCAGCACAATGCCAATCCTCCTGTCCCAGCAGAAGAAGGAACGCAAGCATCGTTTGAATGGAACGAAATGCTGTATACTGCCACTCGAGTGGGACTGCTTCCAGTGGAGGATCAGCGTCCATCCGAAGAAATACTCGGCACTGAGTCAGGAGGATGACAGTTCAAGGTGCCACCACCTCACTGAGAGCCTGTAGCCATGCTTTTAACTTTGATCCTTACCTCTCGTGTATCGATAGTTCAACGTTTATGTCCCATATTATTGAGGGACTGTGTTATCTTGGTGTGGTTTGGGACTGTTGTTTTGCTGCCTTGCCCCAAGTTATGCATTTAGTATTGAAAAATTGGCAGTAACTGATGTACTCATGCAAGTTGCACTCATATACTTTACTTATTTTATTATCTTTCCTATACTTAGCACTGCTATCGTTTTATGTTCTAACTTTATAATCCCCTACACCTACTGGACATCTGTGAAAATAGGTTCATAGCTCATCGGACTCCTCCTGCAGTAGAAATACAGATTATGATTATTGATTGGCTGTGTCGGGTGGAGGAGGATTTACAACGTAACATTTTACTCAAGTCAATACTGAGTCTTGTCTCAACTTATTAACTGTGATTCTAGTTGTGCTTGTATCTTAGGCGCCGTGGTGGCTAGATGTTAACTACCTCCCCTGGTATGCAGGAGGTAGTGGCTTCGATCCCAAACCTGACGATGCCTGTTGCCTATATGGAGTCTGCGTCTATTCCTTTCTCTCCCCATGTTGGTGTGGATTTTACTCCGGGTCCCCTGATTTTTTTCCCTCCTCATTTAGAATCATCATGTGATTAGAGTATTTGGCTGCTGTAATTTCCACGTGATAAGCCGCTCATTGAGTTATAATTTGTGATATTCAGGTCGATTCTACAAAAAAGCTTCCTAGCTCAGTGGGCCTTACATGGTAAAATAAAAATAATGGTTTAGTTTAACAGTTCATCATCATCCCTCCCAGCCGAGTGGAGTCGTGCACGGTGGAACTCGACAGAGAGATGAAGCTGCGTCCAATTGAGGCCAGACAACAGGACACTACGAGCACTCAGATGGAGCATCCAGAAGGAGCAGAGATCGAGGCGAGAGGAGAGGACATCGCGAACACTTATATGGAGCACCCAGAAGGAGCAGAGACGAGACCAGAGGACATCGTGAGCACTCAGACAGATCATCCAGAAGGAGTAGAGAGTGAGGAGAGACGACAGGGCATCTCAAGCACTCAGACGGAGCATCCTGAAGGAGCAGAGATCGAGTCGAGAGGAGAGAACATCGCAAACAGTCAGATGGAGTATCCAGAAGGAGCAGAGACGAGACCAGAGGACATTGCGAGCACTCAGACAGATCATCCAGTAGGAGTAGAGAGCGAGGAGAAACGACAGGGCATCGCGAGCACTGGGACAGAGCATCCTGAAGGAGCAGAGATCGAGTCGAGAGAAGAGGACATCGCAAACACTCAGATGGAGCATTCAGAAGGAGCAGAGGCGAGACTAGAAGACATCGCGAGCACTCAGACAGAGCATCCAGAAGAAGTAGAGAGCAAAAGTCGACCTCCAGAGCAATCAGACACAGACCTCGCCCTCCATACCAAAGGTAATATTTTCATCAAACAAAGACAAAGTCTTCTTGGTTCTTTCGTTAAAGTCACATAGAATGGAAATAAAATAATAAAAATAAAATTCTCACGACGTTTTGGCCACAACACAAGTAGGCTTCTTCAGGTGGAGGAACAGAACTCTCAGGACGACAGCGCTTCAATGAACGCTGCTAAGATTCGCAACGTCTTTTAAGCTAGGTGGGAGAAGTAAAGCGCCTTGACAAAGGAGTTTACATATCAAACAGGATAATTGAGCATTGAAATAGCGGTGTTAAAGTGTTGGATCAGCAGGGTGTTAAAGTCAGAAATTCGCATGGAACTAGGAGATTAGCATGATGTTATTGTGAGATATTAGCATGTGACTGGTCACGGAAATAGCTATGTTAAAATCAAAGTTTACATATCAACAGGGCCATTTAGTATATGGACGCTAAAGGACTGCAACTATCCAACTATCATACAATAAACCGATGTGAAAAAAACTAAGTATAAACTACATCAATATAATAAATGTACTCAATATATTCTTCAATAAGTTGAGCTATTAACATAAAGTAACTGGGTATACACTACACTATATAATGAATACCATATAGTAAACTAATAAAAAACTAAAATATAAACTACATCAATGTTATCAATAAACTCTATATACTCTCCAAACAGCTGAGCTACTAACAATAAGTCGTTATACATTACAATGCCATATGGCGAAAAAATGGGTGGTGGTATTTTCTTTTCAACGTTAGCACCACGGAAAGCGACGAGCTTTGTTCAGACGGACGAGTCCATCTATGCTCGGAACGAAGGAGGGGGGAGAAACAGCCACGATGCGCTGCTCTGTTCTGTGTTGCGTTACAACTATGTTATAAACTAGACTACAATACATTGCAATGTTATACCTTCCAATCTAAACTACAGTGTATAATATCGTATACAGCCCAATGTAAGCTCTAACATTATGCATTATATTGATATGTCCCCAACTAAACTTTTTCTACATTACACGACTATACACCGTAATATACACTGCCATAGACAAACCCACCATTAAATTATACAATGCGTTACTATACACTACCCTATACTTTAGACTGTAAAATAGACTTGTAATATTACACTATGTATTATTCTACCAACCCTACTGTATACCACACTACTGTATATTCACTATACAATTACGATACCATATATTGCCTTATGAATTATGTTAAACATTACAATGTTAAACTATTTATTATACAACATGCTATACCTTTGACCGTTGTGTGAACGGTATTTAGAGACATTGTCAGGGAATGGACTGCAGTCTGAAAGTCACCGTATAATACAATCAATTAAGAACCGAAATGGTTTATAACGTCTTTCCAATGGTTACTAAGCCAGAATCCATCTTCTCGGTTGAAATTGCCTCTGTGTTTGTATATGTGGATGGCCTCATGAACGAATGTCTCATGGTAGCCGGATGGCTTGCAGAGAACCTCCGTGTCATGTGAGCCCACTAAATTATAACAGTGATCTGCCACGGCTGAGGTGTTCGTCCTACCGTGTTTCAAGTCTGCTTTATGTTCACGGATGCGGTCCGAGATATGTCGTTTGGTTTCTCCAATGTAGCTGCTACCACAGAGGCAACTTAGTTTGTAGACGCCCGGGTACTGTATGTCTGGAACCACATCTTTTACAGACGGAACCAGATCACGCATTTTATGTACTGTGTTGAATCGGACCTGGATCTTGTGTTTATTCAGGATTTTGGAGATCTTTTTTGTGACCCCCGCAATGTAGGGTAAGGTGATGGTTTTGAATGGCTCCTCAAGAGAATCCTTCTTCATGGCTGGAGTGATGGTTTTGCGGATTGTGTAGTCGGAGTAACCATTAGCCTTGAGAGCTTGGTGTACGTGCTAGAGTTCACTGGCAATGTGTTCCTGGTCGGAAATGCATTGGGCTCTATGGTATAGAGTCTTGATGAGGGAGTTCTTCTGGGACGGATGGTGGTGGGAATCTGGTTTTAAGTAAACATCCATATGCGTAGCTTTCCTGTAGACACAGTGGCTCATTGAACCATCAGGTTTCCTTTTAATTAGGAAATCCAAATAGGGTAGCTTGCCATCTTTTTCGACTTCCATGGTAAATCTGATGGCTGGGTGTATGGAATTGATGTTAGAGCTTACATTGGGCTGTGTATACGATATTATACAATGTAGTTTAGATTGGAAGGTATAACATTGCAATGTATAGTAGTCTAGTTTATAAAATAGTTGTAACGCAACACAGGACAGAGCAGCGCATCGTGGATGTTTCTCTCCCCTCCTCCGTTCCAAGCATAGATGGACTCGTCCGTCTGAACAAAGCTCGTCGCTTTCCGTGGTGCTAACGTTGAAAAGAAAAAACCGTCACCCATTTTTTCGCCATATGGCATTGTAATGTATAACGACTTATTGTTAGTAGCTCAGCTGATTGGAGAGTATATAGAGTTTATTGATAACATTGATGTAGTTTATACTTAGTTTTTTCACATCGGTGTATTGTATGATAGTTGGGTAGTTGCAGTCGTTTAGCGTCCATATACTAAATGCCTCTGTTGATATATAAACTTCGACTTTAACATAGCTATTTCCGTGACCAGTCACATGCTAATCCCTCACATTAACATCATGCTAATCTCCCAGTTACAAGCTAATTTCTGACTTTAACATCCTGCTGATCCAACACTTTAACACCGCTATTTCAATGCTAAATTATCCTGTTTGATATGTAAACACCTTTGTCAAGGCGCTTTACTTCTCCCACCTAGCTTAAAAGACGCTGCGAATCTTTGCAGCGTTCATTGAAGCGCTGTCGTCCCGACAGTTCTGTTCCTTCACCTGAAAAAGGCTACTTGAGTTGTGGCCGAAACGTCGTGAGAATTTTATTTTATTATGTTTTATTTGTATTATTTTATTTCCATTCTACGTGACTTTACCGAAAGAACCAAGAAGATGAATCCCTGCAGTCACGAAAGCTTTAAATCGAAAATTAAATGCGAAGTCATTGCTTGTCAGTTAAAAAAGACCGAGCATCTGAAATCACGCGATGCGGTGACCATCTTTGTTTGATGAATGGATGAACGAAGTGTGGGTGATGGTTAATGCTCCTAGACGAGATTAGCAAGCTATTGTGATTCATTTGTGGCAAGCACTCTGGTGTTGGACCAGAAGACGCCAAAAGGCGTACAACTCAAAAACAGCGCACTATCAGAGTATTGAGGGCTCGGGGTGAGCATTTAACACCAGTGGAGACTAGGCTCTAAGAAAAGCCGTCTCGGGTGTGGACCAATCAAATTCAAGGACAGTGCATATTATTATCAGAGTTGTCTCTTTTGTTTGCATTTTGATTGCTTGTGTTGTGGTTATTGCAAACACGATGCCTTGAATAAAGGTGTCAGTTTTTGTGCCAGTTAAAAGGGTAAAACCTATTACTATTACAATATTAATATTATTCATCGGAGTAAGTTGTTGTTATTTGGACAATCGCACAAAGTGAACCTTCTGTCCCGTGGATGGGAATGCATAGGAGGAAGACGAGTTTTGGAAGAGCATGATCAGTGACTACCTCAAGCCTCTGGAGGAAGATGACGATCACAGGAAACGCGTGAAGCAGGAACTCTTCGAGATAAGAAACAAGGTACTGGCAACGCGTCATCGCGAGTACCGGAGATGCTTCGATAACAGAAAAATTGCGTTCCAGCGACAACGCGTTGTGCAAACAGCAGGCGTTAAGCGAGTACTTACCGTACTTGGCATGTGGTAGAAGAAGATTTAAACGGCATTGAATTACCTATGCCTTATTATTCCAACGAATTAATTGTTAATTGTT
The DNA here is from genome assembly GCF_048934315.1 of Petromyzon marinus. Taxonomy (NCBI): domain Eukaryota; kingdom Metazoa; phylum Chordata; class Hyperoartia; order Petromyzontiformes; family Petromyzontidae; genus Petromyzon; species Petromyzon marinus. Next base: position 11,061 of record NW_027423230.1, read on the forward strand.
CCAATAATCCGCTAATCCTGTAAAATACATGAACAATAAAACAATAACAACAGAAGTGACCATTTGGCGTCGAGAGTGGACAGTGGGGGAGAAAAATGAATGCACAAAGAGGGGATCCATAAACAGCCCGGGGTCATCCCCCCCGCCACTCGGCCAATGCAATGTAAATCAGGCCTGGTCTGTCTGTCCCAACGTGCAGGGCACTTTCGTCTACTTCATGATCAATGCACTGTGGCTGGTGGCGACCCTGGCACTGCAGTTCGTGGGAGCCGACCTCTACATCCAGATCCCGAGCAAGAAGAACGAGGGGACGGTCATCGACGTGCTGCCCCTCGCCTTCATGTTCCTCATCACCTTCTCCAGCATGCTCATTGTCCAGTTCCTGGCCATGCTGTACCACAGCTGAGGAGGAGGGGAGGGGGTCGACCCATGCGTGGCCATAGGGGGTGTGTGTGCATGCCGACTCAGTGACCAACAACAGTAACGATTATCTGAAATGGTCCTGGACTTCCCCCCTTGTGCCGTACCGGCCTTCATAGGTGCCACTCGCTGACAGCACTTGCCCCAACAGTATCTTAAGGCTATCCAGGAGATCCATGTCTTTGCCTTTATGTGAGTGTGGGCAGTGTGCTTATGACCAGCTCCGGTTTCGCAGCCGAGGTCTCACTCCGAAACAGTCGGGCAGCATTATCTTTTCATCGGCTGTGTAACACTGGGTGGAAACTACTTGGTTTGTCATTCCATGCGAAGCTCCGGATTTTCTTTGACCACATTGATATCTTCCCTTCTTTATTCTTTCGAGAAGGATGTTGAGGTGTCTAAAGTAACATCTGCATCGGTTAGAAACATTCAGGTCACCCTGCCTACAATGCATCCTGGGTTTAACCAGACTGGATTGTGTCAGGAGCTCACATATTCTTAAAAGATCTAGACACACTCCCATTGGTGAGCTCCTCTCACAAGCGTGGCTGTGTTGGCTGGGTCATGTAGCCCCCATGCCCAGCCACTGCATGGCAAAGCAACTATTATTTGGCAGGATAGATCAGACTAAAGGGCACGGCATGGGCAAGGGAAAAAAAGGAATGATATGGTACAAGAGGATATATAGAGATGAGTGGACTTGCCAATAACTGGTACCAGCGGTCTCAAGATTGGCCACTCCTGAGGAGATGCTACTTGGCAGTTGGAGGCAGTCGCCCACCAGCAATAATGGAGGGCAGAGGAGCGATGCTCGCATCCATAAGCAGAGCACCGGGCAGCTAAACACAACAATTTGGCACAGTAGGGGTCACAGCTGGTGCATTGTCAGTCATCTCAGTCAGTCAACCATTGGCTCCTAGGTCTGTCCCGTTAACTCCTGACATTTTGCCACCGTGGCGCCCCGTGCCCCTCCCCCTTCCCCTCCGTGCCCCCCCCCCCTCTGCCCCCGTTCAGGTTGTTCACGCTGCTGCACGTGCTCTCCTACGTGGAGTCGTCGTCGTCGGGCCAGCAGTCAAAGAGGGGTGCTGTTGGTCGAGACAACAAAGCATTCGTCAACGATGGAGACGACGATGACGCTCAGCAGCGCCATCTCAGAGAGATTGTCTTACAGATCCCTGGACCCCCTCCTCACACGCCGCACGTGGGTCCCCTCCCCGCACACAGCACATGGACCCCTTCCACTCACGGCGCACCTGGACCCCCTCCTCACAAGCCGCAAGTGGCCCCCCTCCATGCACGCTGCTCGTGGACCCCCTCCTCGCACGCTGCTCGTGGACCCCCTCCTCGCACGCTGCTCGTGGACCCCCTACTCGCACACTGCACGTGAATCCCTTCCTCGCATCCTCGCACGCTGCACGTGGACCCCCTACTCGCATGTCATACGTGGACCCATGCACGTCGTGGTTTATCAATGACGGTGCGGTCAGTAAAGGTGCAGCCCTGCAAGATGCTTCCCTTGTTGGAAGAGGTGGGAGTTACCCACGCTTTACCCCACCACCGCATGCGACCTGCCGATCGACCAACTGTGCTGTATCCATTTACGCAGCTGGGTGGACAGAGGCAGCGAGATTTAAGAAGCTTGCAGCGTCGCTCCAAATGCCAGGCCTAAGGATCGACCTCTAGATCGCAAGTGTGGTGACGAGTTAATTGCAGCAGGGCAGCCTCTTATTACAATGGAATGCACTCAAAAGTCCTGCTGTACAACAACGGTGGACATCACTTGTGATATCATCGGCTAAAGTAAATGTAGGGGCTTTGAAGCTGCTCCTGGCCACGGACAGAGAAGTCGCTTCTATGTAGCAGTGGTCAGATGAACGAAACGTCCTGTTGTTGTTTGCATGTTAAATTTATTTTGCACTGCACTTAGCCAACCATGCTATCGTGGATGTAAACATCACCCACACATAGACTGTCCCGTTAACCATAGAAGTTGATCAAATCACATTATTACGCCTGATTAATTTAGAGGTCGAGCGACCCAGATGGGAAATCTTGTTTTGAGAAAGGTTTCTCTACCAAACACAGAAAACGATTCCCCATATCGCTTTAATAGACTTATGGAGCTGTTAGTGAGCACCTAATAACGGCAGGCACAGCACACAAGGTGGATGGCCAGCACCAAGTCAAACTGCATTACCGCACCATTTTATCATTTGAGGCTGAGTCGACCTAGGGGAGGCCCAGAACCGGTTTAGATAATCACCACTATTGTTGGTGGCCATGAGTGGAAGTGAAACTAGCGTCCCAAGGCTCAAATACTTGTGCAGGGCTATGAACACGAGTTTTATTTAACGTTCACTGATGGTCAGATATATATGCCAACATATATTTATAGATATTTTATAATACTCTTTGGTTCTTTCGGTAAAGTCACGTAGGTATAAAATTAAATAAATCACGACGTTTCTATTGCAACACAAGCAATCATCATCAGGTGGGAAACCCAACAGCAAGAAGTTTTTTTCTACTGAAGTGGGAGAGAGATGCCATGGTAAGAGGTTTCTAGGTAAGAACGGGGGGCAGGGCAAGGGGGGGGGGAAGAGGGGGTGTGTGGGCTAGGGGGAGGGGATCGTTGCGTGGACGCTAGATTGATATGTATAATGTGGTTTATTTACAGAGATGTAGAGTTACATTGAGACTGTGTGGATAAATAAAACAAGACAGAGAAGAAGCAGTCATCCATCCAGAGCACCACGTTCAGATAGTTTCCCAAAAATATTGTATTGGAGATGTGAATCCATAATTTTAATGCTAAGGCAATGTTTCGCTGCTATTTGCCGCTGAGAAGATGTTATCTCCCTCGATCGGTACACAGGAGGTCATGCTGGACCCTGGCGGTGCCTCTGTTATACTTTTGGAGTTGGCGTGTGCTCTCGCTGTGGTGGTCGGAGCTTGGGTTTTTATCCGGGTTCCTTGGTTCAGATGATTAGACTGCTGTTATAAATTCTCACGTGTGGTGATATCAGCTACTGCGATCATCAGCTATCATTACGTGTGACCAGCTCGCCTATGAACAAGAGCTAAGAGCACAGTTGAGTTTAACTGGTAAATAAAACTGTGAATTCCCTTGCACCTTCTGAGGACGGTAGTGTCTTGGTCAACAGGTCACTTACCAAACGCTTAACGATCGATCCAAACCTTTTAGGTCCACGCTTCGCTGGGCGCGTATAGTGGTTACGCACACGTAAAGCTCTGTGTTTTTCTGGTGGATGCGTTGTCGGGCTGGTCCCATGGTGTCTGAAACGTGGAACAGCACGAAGGCGTTGGTGGTGAGCGGTAAAACGTGCACTCCTCCCCCATCACCCCCAGATTAATGTAGGTTACACTCCTCTGCTTGACAATAAATCCCAAAGGTTATTTTTAGTTTATAACGTCGCGATTTATAGCTTTTGTTAAACTTGACAAGATTACGTTTTAGTCCATGGCAATGAGAATAGAGTTCGTTTGTAGGAGAACATATTTGCACGATGCTATTTAAGTAAATTAACATACAATGTGGTAACACGGCACGTACTGATTATATGCACTTTATTGCCTATTGTTTTTTACTTTGCACAAATATAGTTTACTGAACTTTTGCAAGCCGTTATCAGTCATGTATTCTCGACTGCTTGCATATAGATAGTGGCGCAGCCCTGCAATGAATCACCCCTCCAGGCGATTGAGACAGCCTGCCACCTACAGATTGCGCAACAGCGCCCCACACGACTTCCAGCCGTTTGAACTCGGTCGTTGGTGTAATTTGCATTCTTATCTGGAGTAAACCAACCTCCAAATCTACATATCGCTGGGTTCACAGTTTAGCGCGCTAATCAATACTGCACCACTCACTTTAGCATTGCCACATCCAAATAAATAAATGCGTATGCACCAACCGCTTGAAATAATGCCACATCGCATAGTCGTCGTGTCGACAATTAGAGAGGTAGCCAGGTTGCTCAAAGATCAGCGCTGGACTGGTACCATTGAGAAGCTGGGTTCAACCCCGGCTACTGAAACTAAACTTTTATTTTTATTTTACCAGGTAAAGTCCACTAAGATATATACAGCTTTTTTTTTAAATAAGCGACCTGGCCACAAATAATAGCTCAACGAAGTGGATCATTAATCACGTGTACATTTGTAGCAGCAGTCAAATACTCTTAACGCACTTTGATTCCAAATATGGAGAACAATCCCAGCGACCACGAAGAGAAAGAGGCATGCAATCTCCAAACAGGCATAGCATACAACAGGCATAGCAGGCGAGGTAGTTAACATCTCCTAGTCACCGTGGCACCCTGCCTGTGACTGGCAGGGCTCTCCCGGTATAGTTAGCTGATGGCCTCAGCCCGGTCACCAACGATTCAAAGACGGATTGTAAAAAAACAAATTAATTGGTATTGGTTCCCACGTGACCACTTGATTTGATTTGCTCTGACGGATGGTGGAGAGTATATCTGAATATTGCCTTTATACTCAAACCATCTAACCCAAAGTAAACAGACAGTCCTCGACTTGCGAGTGTCCGACTTACGAACGCCCACTTCCATGAAATATATAAAAAAATAAAAATATTGATTTAAAATGCGAACTTGCAATTGCAAACTGAACTGCCGGCTTACGAACCGTTCGAATTTCGAACAGGTCTCAGGAACGAACTAGGTTCGTAACCCGAATACTGCCCAGAAATAACTTCTGCTCAATAGGTTTGTGGTCATATATAGTTACTAATTATTGTTAACATGGGGATAGTACATTTGTGTGATGTAGGTGCTGGATGTGGTCATAGCTGGGATCCTATCCTTTTCTATATTTATAGAGCACCTTTGGTCAAGGCACGCTTTCCAACATTTAAAAGCTGTAACAAAAACAAAGTGATTTATATGGCAAGGGCAGTGCAAGGGCCGAGGAATGAGTGTCCCGAACAGAGGACATGTGGCTTCATGCAAGAGATATAGGGAAGGAACGGAACAAAATGGAACGGTAAAAAGGGAAGAGGAAGGGGATGGGCTATTAAAAAGAGGTGAGGCCTTCAGAGAGGAATGGAAGAAGGTTATGGAGGTGGCCTGCTTCATGTTCAAGTATCTCTCTATTTACAAAGTTCGATTTTACGATATTTAACGTTCATGCAATTGACAAATTACGTGTTCTAATGCTGTACTGTGCTGTGTGATTGTCAGGAGGCCCCCATGGTGTCAGCCAGCACTGGTCTCAAACCCTCGGTACCCACTATATCTGTTTACCTGCTATGAAGTAGGAGCATTGCTCGAAACGTCGACAATTATATACATGTCCTTTCAATGCATTGTTGTTAACGAGTGTGTTGTAGAGGAGGTTAATTGACCATACTTCACCACGCTGACCAAACCGGGTTGGTGGAGGTAGGTGAACATTGTATAAACGTGGAGAGGAAGCAAAGTACGGTACAATATTTGAATTCATACGCACACAGTGGGGAGCACAGGCGTTGCCTCTGCCAGTGATCTCAGTCAACCCACCGCTCCTGGGTCTGTCCCGTGAACTCCTCCTGCACCCAGCTGGCACAGCAGTCAACCCATAGCACCTGGGCCTGTCCTGGGACTCCTACCAGTAGCAAGCCTCCCACACTGCAAGTCGACTCAAAGTGCACTTAGCCTGTGACAAGCGCCGTGGTGCCGTCACCACCACTTAATGGCGGATGGCGGCTGTTGTTAATGCACGGTGGAACAGAGTTCAGCTTCCAATGAGTAGGATGGTACGGTGTATGTGTGTATAAAGCAGCAGCACTGGAGAGACAAAGGTGGCCGGGTGTGGTGGTACCGGGTTTTATCGGTACTTCTTGCTAACAGCACTAGTCCCAACAGCCTCATAGAGGCTATACATGAGTCTTTGTCTTTGCAGTGGTTTGTGCACTGCGCCACGGTCTCTGTGACCTTTATTGCACTGAGGTCCAGGTCGTTATAGGTCCAGCCTTGACGAACGCCTTTCAACGTATTGCATGCTTCTCCAAATTATAAGACGAATCCAAAAACATACATATTTGGCCTCACACAAGACAAAGATCGCCCGTATAGCCTGAACAGACTGTTGGGGAAAGTGCTGTAAGCGAGCACCAATGAAGGCTGACACAGCACACGAGGGTTGGGTGGCCAGAACCACGCCCGGACGCCTTTATCTCTACAGTGGCCATGTTAACACATTACACCGTACCGGGTAATAATGTGAGGCTGAGTCGAAGTTAGGGGAGGCCGTGAGCAGGAATCGAACTCGGGTCACCAAGTTCGTAGCGCCGAGCGCTGCTCTTCACAATAACAAAAAATCGCCATTCGCCACTAAGTGGTGGTGACGTTACCATGACACTTGTGCCAGGCGATGTGCACTTTGAGGCCACGTGAATTGTCGAAGACCCTCTAACAGTAGGTCACAGGACAGACCCAGGTGCCATGGGTTGACTGAGATGACTGGCAGATGCACCACCTGTGCCTCCTATTGTGCCAACTTCCTGTATTTTTTTCGACCCGGTTATCCGCTCATTGTTGTGAGCGTCGCTCCCCTGCCCTCCGCTGTTGTTGGAGGACGATTGCCTCAAACTTCCCAATAGCGTCTTCTAGGTGCACGTATCCTGGCACTGCACAGTAGCATCCTTAACGAGCCTCCTCGCTCACTCTACACGAAGCTGCGGGTCGTGCTCTTACATGTGGACGTCTCCTGGATTATAACTTTTGCTTTAAAATGCACAAGCTAAATGTGCGTCTCAGAATCGGTAGACCGCGGTAGAATGGAGAAGGATGTTGGAGTGGTGGTGCCGCGCCTGGCACATTAAAATAACAACCCGCCGAGCCGAGTTAGATAGCAAGACACGGCTAACATCTGCAGTGGCGAAGTGATGACACCTTGGATGAAGGTGAATCATTCCAAAAGCACGATTAATGATGATCCGTACCTCGAGATTCCTGGCTGGCTGCTGGCTGGGCGCCTCTCCACTCCAACCACAATTACTCCACTGTTAGTGGCTGATGTAGGCCGTTGCTACAGAAACTAGCTGGATAACATAACTGGCTATGCGGGATTATTTGTCGAACAAATGAAATTAAACGGCTTAAACGGAAGTCCGGCAGACGTCTAATAATAGTAATAATTATAATAATTATTAAATGGCATAGATAGCGACACCGAAAAGATGGAAATAACGAATAGAGAAGACTGACCACGGCTCATTTAAAATCGCTCTAACTTTTAAATGTGCTCCTATCAACGTAATTATTTTGCCAAGATGCTTATTTCCTAGATGTGCGTGTATGTATATATATAACCTCAGTCTTTGCGTTTTATTATCAGAATCAGAATCTTTAGTTATCCTGGAGAAATATGATAAGCTATGAAGATATTTTTCAGAGATGTCCAGTAGGGATGGGTCAGAAACTTAAACGATTGGAGTAAGCAAATCAAATTTTGATTTAAAGCTTTCGTGACTGCAGTAATTCATATTCTTAGTTTTTTCGGTAAAGTCACGTTGAAGAGAAACAACAAAATAACAAAATATATATAAAACAATAAAAAATTCTCACGACGTTTCGACCATAACTCAAACGGTCATCATCAGGTGTGTCGGTTTGCATAAATGTATTTAGAAAACGGCATATTTATTTATTTATTTATATATTTAGAAAAAATAACGTTTGTGTCACGCACAACGATTGGCAGTTTGCCCAGGACTAGTCCATCTATTTTTTGAAAAGAGGAGGGGGGAGACGAAATTTGTTTTTATGTATGCTGTCTGAAAGCCACTGTAAGCGTGAACAATCAATCAAGAACTGAAATGATTTATCAAATCTTTCCAATGATTGCTAAGATAGAATCCATCTTCTCGGTTGAAATTGTCTCTGTGTTTGTATATGTGGATAGCCTCATGAACGAATCTCTCATGGAAGCCAGATGGCTTACAAAGAACCTCCGTCTTGGAAAAGTCAATGGCATGTGAGCCTACTGAATTAGAACAATGATCTGCTATGGCCGAGGTGTTGGTCCTACCGTGTTTTAGGTCTGCTTTATGTTCACGAATGTGGTCCGAGATATGGCGTTTGGTTTCTCCAATGTAACTACTACCACAGAGGCAACTTAGTTTGTAGACACCAGGGTATTGTATGTCCGGAATCACATCTTTTACAGACGGAACCAGATCACGGATTTTATGTAATGTGTTGAAACGGACCTGGATCTTGTGTTTATTCAAGATTTTGGAGATCTTTTTTGTGATCCCAGCAATGTAGGGTAAAGTGATGGTTTTGAAAGGCTCCTCAAGAGGGTTCTTCTTCATGGTTTGAGTGATAGCTTTGCGGATTGTATAGTCGGAGTAACCATTAGCCCTAAGAGCTTGGTGTACGTGCTTGAGTTCACTGCTTATGTGTTCCTGGTCGGATATGCATTGGGCTCTATGATACAGAGTCTTGATGAGAGAATTCTTCTGTGATGGATGGTGGTGGGAATCCGGTTTCAGATAAGCATCCGTATGGGTAGCTTTCCTGTAGACAGAGTGGCTCATTGAAACATCAGGTCTCTTTTTAATTAGGACATCCATCACAGAAGAATTCTCTCATCAAGACTCTGTATCATAGAGCCCAATGCATATCTGACCAGGAACACATAAGCAGTGAACTCAAGCACGTACACCAAGCTCTTAGGGCTAATGGTTACTCCGACTATACAATCCGCAAAGCTATCACTCAAACCATGAAGAAGAACCCTCTTGAGGAGCCTTTCAAAACCATCACTTTACCCTACATTGCTGGGATCACAAAAAAGATATCCAAAATCTTGAATAAACACAAGATCCAGGTCCGTTTCAACACATTACATAAAATCCGTGATCTGGTTCCATCTGTAAAAGATGTGATTCCGGACATACAATACCCTGGTGTCTACAAACTAAGTTGCCTCTGTGGTAGTAGTTACATTGGAGAAACCAAACGCCATATCTCGGACCGCATTCGTGAACATAAAGCAGACCTAAAACACGGTAGGACCAACACCTCGGCCGTAGCAGATCATTGTTCTAATTCAGTAGGCTCACATGCCATTGACTTTTCCAAGACGGAGGTTCTTTGTAAGCCATCTGGCTTCCATGAGAGATTCGTTCATGAGGCTATCCACATATACAAACACAGAGACAATTTCAACCGAGAAGATGGATTCTATCTTAGCAATCATTGGAAAGATTTGATAAATCATTTCAGTTCTTGATTGATTGTTCACGCTTACAGTGGCTTTCAGACAGCATACATAAAAACAAATTTCGTCTCCCCCCTCCTCTTTTCAAAAAATAGATGGACTAGTCCTGGGCAAACTGCCAATCGTTGTGCGTGACGCAAACGTTATTTTTTTAAATATATAAATAAATAAATATGCCGTTTTCAAAATAAATTTATGCAAACCGACACACCTGATGATGACCGTTTGAGTTATGGTCGAAACGTCGTGAGAATTTTTTTATTGTTTTATATATATTTTGTTATTTTGTTGTTTCTCTTCAACGTGACTTTACCGAAAAAACTAAGAATATGTAAGCAAATCACTCAAGATAAATGTATCAATAAATGAAAAACTAAAAAAAGCTATTTAATTTACCAGGTAAGGCCCACTGACTTATTAGCTATTTTCAGAATAGACTTGGCCACAAATGATAGCTCCACAAAGTGGCTTATTGTGTGGACATTGTATTGCAGGCAGACACTACACGCACATTGTTGATTCTGAATGAGGAGGGAAAAACCAGAGGACCCGAAAAAAAATGCACGCGACCACGGGGCGAGAGAGTGAGACATAAACTCAAAATATACTGAAGGTCACGGGACAGACCCAGGGGCCATGGGCTGACTGAATTAGATGACTGGCAGATGTACCACCTGTGCCCCCTACTGTCAACTTAACGCATTACATCCGCCCGGCGCTCCGCTCGATGGAGTCGGGATCTAACCCACGAACCTCGTGCAGATTACTGTTCGTGCTCCGAGCGCAGGAGGACTAAGAGACGAGTCTGAACACGGACAGCTGTCGTTTGCTTGCGTGGCTGAGCTTCGTGACCTGCGAGACGAATCCACAGCCTGCCGCGTGTGCGGTGATTCATAGGCGATTCGTCATCCCACTTGCCAGGCCGTCAGCGCTCCGCAGGGCTGAGGGACCCGCGGGGAGAACGGGATGATGGGGAAATATGGAACCGATTAATTTGTTTTTGTTGCTTTCTTATTTATCCATACGAGTCGCACTGAACCGTGGGGCATTTTTAGCTGCGAAGCAACTGTGTACCGCATAGTAAAGTTTTTTTTGGATTATTTCGCATAAATATAAATGTGTCGTTAACCCACCACCACCCGACACAGCTAATCAGCAAGGTTTGTCACCTAAACAAAACGTGCCAATTACTATGGGCAGCCACCCCGCTAAGGCGGTCACAGTAGGACGATTGGGATCGGTAAGAGCAGTGTTCTTCATTTCAAGGCCCACGGGCCAATGGCGGCCCCAGGTGGCCTTCAGTGTGACCCCTGACAGCACATGGATATGAAAACACCCTTTGCAGGTGAGGCGGTGTGGCGGCTCTCAGACTGATGTCATATCGGCTGAAGTAGCCTCCCTCTGAAAATGAGTGAAGAACACTGTTTTTGGATCAGGAGGAGGTGGTGGCAGAACCTTCGAGAAACCTTTGAGAAGGGACATGGACCACGGGGGCCCTGGGTGACTGTGCAACTCGCCCTCTCACCTATACTCACCGTTGTCCTTCACCAACGTGGTTAGGAATGGTCAAAGTCCAACACGCTCCCCACATACCCCCGACCGCGATTGCGGAATTAAACAACGATGAGGCAATTAAGGATTGCCCCTTGCTGTGGCTGAACGCTATCGCGGGATGAATGTCAAGGCAGGTGCGCGGACTTCATCCCAATCGATACACTTTGTGAGCTTTGCAATTGCAGGGATAATCAAATCACGTTCCTCTAATCACCTCGATAAGGCTTCTCACCGAGCCAGGTTGTTTATAAGTCAACATCCCCTTATCCATTCACGTTCACGTGAGACGAATTGAGTTCACATTCTACTGGGGGTATGTGCGTGCGCATGTCTGTATGCATTTGGAGCCGCGGAACAGTGAACACGAGTTCGATTTCCGCTCACCTCCAATATCGGGTGACGAATATCTGAACCCGTACTGGGCCTCCCCTATGTCGACTCGGACTAAAACGAGTATCGGGTGCGGTGTGTAAAACATCAGCACTGGTGAGACAAAGGCGGCCGGATGTGGTGTTGCTCGTGCCAGCCTTCACCCATACAACCTTCAACAGTCTGTTGAAGCTTGTATGGGAGAACGTTGTCTTGCGTGTGTCTCTCTCTCTGTCTCCCGCCATATTGTGTGTCTCTCGCGTTATGCTCTCACAATCTGCCTTTAACTTCTCATCAATTCACTGCCGTTCACCAATTTCTGCACGAGTGCCTATCACATCAAAATCCGAATATTTATGTATATTGCAGGAGGAATCCGATGAGCTATGAAGCTCTTTTTCACAGATGTCCATTAGGGGTAGGTCAAAGCGTTACATCAACAAACAATACAAAACACGATAGGAGTGCAAAGTATAGGAAAGGTAAACAAATCACTACAAAAAAATTGAAAGGAAAATAAACAATATTTAATTTACCAGGTAAAGCCCATTGAAGTATTAGCTTCTTTTTTCAGAAGCAACCTGGCCACAAATGATAGCTTCACGAAGTTGGTTTATCATGTGGAAATGAAAAGCAGCCAAATGTATAGCAGCCAAATTATCTTAATAATCTAAACGCATGTTTAAATATCCATCCCCATGCGCTTCTGCCACCGTCTGAAACGTTTTTCCTTCCGATATTATGAAGCCACTTAAGCTATGCACTTTTAAATCATAAATTAGATTAAAATCGAATTTCTTTAGAACGGCTTTTTTTCCTTTGCCAGTACCAAAATATGAGAATAGGTTTTCCCCTTTATCTGGCAACAAAACAAGTGTTAAGATTTTGATTTAAAGCTTTCGTGACTGCAGGGATTAATATTCTTGGTTCTTTCGGTAAAGTCACGTAGAAGGGAAACAATAAAAGAATAAAAATATAAAACAATCATCATGATGATAATTGCTTGTGTTACAGTCGAAACGTCTTGAGAATTTTATTGTTTTATATTTTTATAATTTGATTGTTTCCCTTCTATGTGACTTTACCGAAAGAACCAAGAATATGACTCCCTGCAGTCACGAAAGCTTTAAATCAAAAAGAATATAGGTGTTAAGATGTTAAAACACCAAAGTGAAACCTTTAGCAAGGAATCTTGTCTGCATTAACACTGTTTGAGACTAGGCTCCAAAGAAAGCTGTCTCTGGTGTGGACCAACCAGTTTCAAAGACAATGCATATAATATATTCTTGGTTCTTTCGGTAGTTTGTTGTCCTTCCCCCGCACCTCCGATTAGCACGGTTGGCTACGTACGGTGCCAAAGAAGATCAACAAACACCTAATTATGTTGTATATTTCCCAATATTTTTAAGTCTTGCTGTTAAAATCTATCTTTTTAAAGGGCTGCCCTTGTCAGCATCGCCTATGATCGTTGTATTTCACCTGCTCTGAATAAAGATGCCATCTGTGAATGTTTCACCTGAGCCGAGTCACAATTCCCACTCTGTGTTTATTATGTTTCACAGAGATGGCCTTGAGGCAGGGAAACACCATTTCCTTTTACATTGCTAGATACATCACCCCAAAGGAGTCCCGGCGGCGATGCTGCTATCGGGCGCACAGTCACAGAGTGGGAACTCCTCAGCAGGCGATGAGTCACGAGGAGCATCTTGATGAGCACGACCCTTGCTCTGCAGAGGGACGGTCTTCTTGCTGAAATAGCCTCACGCAGTGGGTTCGTGATGTTGATGGATACCGGTCTGCCCTGCAATAAACATTACCACGATGACTGTGTCCATATGTAACATCGTACATATGAGAGAGAACCGGGTGGTGGCGGCTTCGCACGTCCCCGGTAATCCAGCACTATAGAGGCAGCAGGGAGGGTTGGTGGATCACCCACAGATGATGTCGTGAAACTCCCTTCCCGTGGGCTTCGAGGAAGTGCCTTACCCTGGCTCGTCAGGAGAGGGCGATACATCAAGTGGACTAATCGCCATCTGTTTCAATCTGAACCGGGATTGAACGTTGCCTCGTGCAACACGTGGGTTTTCACCAGGTTATTGGGTTTGCTCCCACTTGCGTATAATGATAAACACAGCTGATCATTTATTGGCTATGAACAACTTAAAATAAAAACTCAATGTAGCATCAGCAAGCCCCTCCTTAAAATGAGTCTTTCCACTCAATGTGGCTTTCCTGGATATAAGTAAATATTGATTACGAGGAAATTTAAAGTGGATTAACTGCTAATTCCTGTGGATTACGAGCTAATTGTAGATGAGTATTATTAGTAGTGTAATGCTTTGTGCTGACTGTTATTAAACCACTGTTGTCTGCACTCCTTCAATGGAGGAGGAATAACACTACACAAATTCTCTCCTGCAGTCCTCTCGTGGCTAGCAGACCTTGACATTGGCATCCAGTTCCTGAGCTCCCGAGCCGATTGCTGCCATATGCAAGAGTAGACGAGAATCAGATTCGCGTGATGACTCATCACCTGTTCTGGTTGCCTCGCTGTGCCCTGTGCACCCGATAGGAGCATTGTCGGGACTAATCTAACTGACTCACTATTTTTTTATTTTACCTGGTAAGTCCCATTAAGCTGTACAGCTCTTTTTATAAATGAGCTGACCACAAATTATAGCACAACGAAGTAACTTATCACGTGCGAATTTATAGCAGCCAAATACTCTAAAGGCATATTGATTCTAAATGTGGAGGGAAAAATTGGAGGACCCGGAGAAAAATCCACTCGACCACAGGGAGAAAGACATGCAAACTCCAAATATGCAGCAGGCGTCACAGTCGGGATCAAACCCACGGTCTTCTGTATACCAATCGAGGGAGTTATCATCTTGTCACCGTGGCCCCCCTCAGGTAAATCTCAGTTTCTCGCATTACGAGGAGGCACGACGATTTCACGGCCTCGACGGTATTTTTTTCATATAAATACATTTTGTGGTGAAATTAGTTCAGAATCAGAATCTTTATTTATCCTGGAGAAATCCGATGAGCTCTCAAGCTCTTTTTCAAAGGTGTCCCAAAGGGGCCAGTCAAAAAGTTACAACAATGCAAAAACACGAATAGGAGTGCAAAGTAGAGGAAAGGTAAGCAAAGCACCAAGAATGAATATATAACATAGATAAAGTATACAAGTTCATATTTCAAAAGTATATAAATTTCCAAGCTCGGTTTAAACAACAGCAAGAAAAGTGCCAGACGTTGCACATTAAAATTTAACTTTACATTGTAAGAAGAAAAAGACCACGCGCCTTGACAAAGGAATTAGCATATAATTTAGCATTGAAATGGCTCATTGAAATAGCTAAGTTAAAGTATACACATCCGCAGAGGTACCCCTTGACAAAGGAATTAGCGCTGGAGTGGAAGAAGCCACGCTTAGATCACGACCTTTAAGCTGTGTGAGAAGAAAAAGGACAAGTGCCTTGACAAAGGAATTACCATATAATTTAGCATTGAAATGGCTCATTGAAATAGCTAAGTTAAAGTATACACATCCGCAGAGGTACCCTTTGACAAAGGAATTAGCATCGAATTTAGCATTGAAATAGCTGAGTGATTAGCTTGTAACTGCTCGCAGAAATAGCTATGTTAAATTTAGAGCATATACGTTCACCGAGGCACCTAGTACTCATCAAACAGGAGAATTTAGCGAAACACAACCACGCTCAGACATCGGACCTGTGTGCGAGCAAACAAGGTGTTCTGACAAAGAAATTAGCATAAAAAGCAAGCATTTGATTGGCGGATTTTAGGAAAGAGGTGGTGTACGTGCCGGTGGACTCGCAGTTTGGCGCGGGGGGGGGAGGGGGGAGGGGGGAGTTTACCTATTGATGGTGTGAAAAGGGGGATTTTATAAGAGCTGCGAAAGTTTGGGGTACCACTACTTGAAAACTATACTGTACCATTGAAATTAGTTTAATGTTTAGTTCGATTTAGAACATCTTTCCAATGGTTGCTTAATTTGAAACCATCCTCTCGGTTGAAATTGTGTCTGTGTTTGTAGATCTGAATTGCTTCATGAACAAATCTCTGATAAAAGCCCGTGGGTTTGCAAAGAACCTTGGTATCGGAGAAAATTATATCGTGATCCCCCACAGCGTTGTAACAGTGATCAGCCACGGCAGAAGAATTCTTTTGCCGTGTTTCAAATATGATTTGTGCTCGCGAATTCGGTCAGAGACATGTCGCTTTGTCTCACCGATGTAGCAATCACCGCAGGTACAACTCAATTTGTAAACCCCGGGGTACTGTAAATCAGGAATGACATCCTTCACAGATGGGATCAGATCACGAATTTTGTGTACTGTATTGAACCGGACCTGGATCTTGTGTTTGTTTAGAATTTTGGAACTATTTTTAGTAACACCTGCTATATATGGAAGTGTGATGGTTTTCACCGGAGTATCAAGTGGTTGTTTCTGTATGGAGGGAGAGACAGCTTGGCGGATGGTACGGTCAGAGTAACCATTCCTTTTGAGGGCCAGGTGTATATGTTTTAATTCACTGGTCAGGTGGTGTTGGTCCGAAATGCAATGAGCCCTATGGTATAAAGTTTTGATGAGAGAATTCTTTTGGGCTGGGTGGTGGTGGGAATCAGGTTTCAAGTAGGAATCTGTGTGGGTGGGTTTCCTGTAGACAGAATGCCCCAATGAGCCATCAGGTCTCCTCTCAAACAGAACATCTAAGAATGGTAGCTTGCCATCTTTCTCCAGTTCCATGGTGAATTTGATGGCGGGATGTCTGGAACTGATGTGGTGTAGGAAAAGGTTCAGAGCTGGGAGGCCATGTGGCCAAATGACGAAAGTGTCATCCACATATCTCTTTCACAGGGAAGGTCTGAGGGTGGAAGTCTGGATAGCGTCTGATTCAAATTTTTCCATGAAAATATATTGAAATAATTGAAAATTTGGTCCAACATGGACTAGACCCCGACACACCTGCACTGGTTAGGCACTGCCTCAACAATACCTACTTTATTTGGAAGGGCTCCTTCTACAAACAAAATGAGGGTACCCCCATGGGATCCCCCTTATCACCAGTGATAGCCAATATTTTCATGGAGAAATTTGAATCAGACGCTATCCAGACTTCCACCCTCAGACCTTCCCTGTGGAAGAGATATGTGGATGACACTTTCGTCATTTGGCCACATGGCCTCCCAGCTCTGAACCTTTTCCTACACCACATCAATTCCAGACATCCCGCCATCAAATTCACCATGGAAGTGAAGAAAGATGGCAAGCTACCATTCTTAGATGTTCTGTTTGAGAGTAGACCTGATGGCTCATTGGGGCATTCTGTCTACAGGAAACCCACCCACACAGATTCCTACTTGAAACCTGATTCCCACCACCACCCAGCCCAAAATAATTATCTCATCAAAACTTTATACCATAGGGCTCATTGCATTTCGGACCAACACTACCTGACCAGTGAATTAAAACATGTACACCTGGCCCTCAAAAGGAATGGTTACTCTGACCGTACCATCCGCCAAGCTGTCTCTCCCTCCATACAGAAACAACCACTTGATACTCCGGTCAAAACCATCACACTTCCATATATAGCAGGCGTTACTAAAAATATTTCCAAAATTCTAAACAAACACAAGATCCAGGTCCGGTTAAATACAGTACACAAAATTCGTGATCTGATCCCATCCGTGAAGGATGTCATTCCTGATTTACAGTACCCCGGGTTTACAAATTGAGTTGTACCTGCGGTGATTGCTACATCGGTGAGACAAAGCGACATGTCTCTGACCAAATTCGCGAGCACAAATCAGATTTGAAACACGGCAAAACGAATTCTTCTGCCGTGGATGATCAATGTTACAACGCTGTGGGGGATCACGATATAATTTTCTCCGATACCAAGGTTCTTTGCAAACCCACGGGCTTTTATCAGAGATTTGTTCATGAAGAAATTCAGATCTACAAACGCAGACACAATTTCAACCGAGAGGATGGTTTCAAATTAAGCATCCATTGGAAAGATGTTCTAAATCGAACTAAACATTAAACTAATTTCAATGGTACAGTATATTTTGCAAGTAGTGGTACCCCAAACTTTCGCAGCTCTTATAAATTCCCCCTTTTCACACCGTCAATAGGTAAACTCCCCCCTCCCCCCTTCCCCCCCCCCGCGCAAAACTGCGAGTCCACCGGCACGTACACCACCTCTTTCCTAAAATCCGACAATCAAATGCTAATTTTTATGCTAATTTCTTTGTCAGAACACCTTGTTTGCTCGCACACAGGTCCGATGTCTGAGCGTGGTTGTGTTTCGCTAAATTCTCCTGTTTGATGAGTACTAGGTGCCTCGGTGAACGTATATGCTCTAACTTTAACGTAGCTATTTCTGTGACCAGTTACAAGCTAATCACTCAGCCATTTCAATGCTAAATTCGATGCTAATTCCTTTGTCAAGGGGTACCTCTGCGGATGTGTATACTTTAACTTAGCTATTTCAATGAGCCATTTCAATGCTAAATTATATGTCAATTCCTTTGTCAAGGCACTTGGCCTTTTTTCTTCTCAAACAGCTTAAAGATCGCGATCTAAGCGTGGCTTCTTCCACTCCAACGCTAATTCCTTTGTCAAGGGGTACCTCTGCGGATGTGTATACTTTAACTTAGCTATTTCAATGAGCCATTTCAATGCTAAATTATATGCTAATTCCTTTGTCAAGGCGCGTGGTCTTTTTATTCCCACACAGCTTAAAGGTCGTGATCTAAGCGTGGCTTCTTCCACTCCAGCGCTGTCCCCCAGACAGTCTCGTCCCTTCACCTGATGAAGGCCGCTTGTGTCGTGGCCGAAACGTCGTGATTTTTTGTTATTTTATTTTCACCTACGTGACTTTACCCAATAGAACCAAAGAGTATGGATCCTAGCAGTCACGAAAGCTTTAAATCTAGAATTTACATTGTAACTTTTAAGTCTATAGTTATAGATTGAACAAAGATAATGACTTTTTACTGGGATGGGGAATGCAGCAGCAGTTACACCCGAGGCAGCAATGAGAGGCGCACCGGCAATCTCGTCAATCCGCTGCTGGATCCAATGCTCGCTTAGTGACGAGCAAGAGAGCGCAACGCTAACGTCAGTGGTGAGTACTTGAACGGCCGGTCCCTGAGGCACCGACCCCTTTACCGAACCGTGGCAAAGTAAAGAACACAGTAACACTAATGGAGAGAGGGCTTTATCCGGAATGGCATCTACAAAGAGGCTACGAATTCTCCGATCGATGTTCACAGGTGTGCATTGTACCGCGTGTGGGGAGCGGTGGCACATCGGTTATCGAGCCGATGCTCTGAATGGATGGCATTGCTGATAGAATGTCACTTTGCTGACTTCTCTGTATCTTGTTTTATTCATCCATATAGTCTCAATTTAACTCTGCATCTCTGTAAATGAACAACATTATTAATATTTATCAATATATATAGGCATACATATGGCCATAAATTAACATGGACTAAAACTCATATTCATTTGAAAATAGTGTATTTTGCGCTAAGATCCTGGCGACCCGAGTTCGATTATGTGAACCGGTTCTGGGCCTCTTCTAGGTCGACTCAGCCTCAAATGAGTACCTGGTGCGATGTGTAAACATCGCCACTCGGGAGAGACAAAGGCGGCCGGGGGTGGTGCTGGCCACCCAACCCCACGTGCCGTGCTGGCCTTCATAGGCGGTGCTCCGTAACAGCACTTGCCCCAACGGTCTGTTAAGCCTACGCGGGGGATCTTTTATTTGTTGTACCGCATGAATGTTGCGCCCCACGTGCCTGGAGCGAGCGAGCTTCCTGAGGAACTGGGCAGGCGAAACGTCGCGCATTGGCACGATGCGCCACGCGTTTTCCAACCCGAGAGCTCATCAGATAGTCGTGCAGCTACCAAACACACCGATTGCATGCCAGGCTAGGTGTTCCCTCGACTTAAACATCTTACAATCCAGTCTCACATCGCCTTGATGCAAGAAGACATCTAAAGTGGGCCCTGGTCATTCATAAAACCCATATTGGCAAATCTGTGTTGCACTTAGCTAATTCATTAACCCAAGAAACATAAGACGTGCATCAAATTTCCATTTAACTCTTCCTCAAACAAAAATATGAATAGGTGACCAAGCCTTTGACGTTGCAGACTATAACTGTTGTACATTTAACTAATTTTGCATAGTACGGAGCCAAACGTTATAATCGGAGTTGCTGGACACAAAAGAAATTGCAGATGTGATTTGTATCCTTGATCCTTGCCCCTCATGCATTGATAGTTCAATGTTCATGTGCAGTGTGTTGTTGTTTTGGTGAAGTCTGGGACTATTCTTCTTTGGTTCTTTCGGTAAAGTCACGTAGAATGAGAATAAAATAATAAATTGATAAAAAAAGATGGCAAACTACCCTTTCTGGATGTCTTAATTAAAAGGAGACATGATGGTTCAATGAGCCACTCTGTCTACAGGAAAGCTACCCATACAGATGCTTACTTGAAACCGGATTCCCACCACCATCCATCCCAGAAGAACTGCCTCATCAAGACTCTATACCATAGAGCCCAATGCATTTCCGACCAGGAACACATTACCAGTGAACTCAAGCACGTACACCAGGCTCTCAGGGCTAATGGCTACTCCGACTACACAATCCGCAAAGCCATCACTCCAGTCATGAAGAAGGATCCTCTTGTGGAGCCACTCAAAACTAAAAAGATCTCCAAAATCCTGAATAAACACAAGATCCAGGTCCGATTCAACACAGTACACAAAATCCGTGATTTAGTTCCATCTGTAAAAGATGCTCTTCCAGACATACAGTACCCGGGCGTTTACAAACTAAAGTGCCTCTGTGGTAGTAGCTACATTGGAGAAACCAAAAGACATATCTCGGACCGCATCCGCGAACATAAAGCAGACTTGAAACACGGTAAGACGAACTCCTCTGCCGTGGCAGATCACTGTTACAATTCAGTGGGCTCACATGACATTGACTTCTCCAAGACGGAGGTTCTTTGCAAACCAACTGGCTACCATGAGAGATTCGTTCATGAGGCCATTCACATATACAAGCACAGAGACAATTTCAACCGAGAAGATGGATTCAGGCTTAGTAACCACTGGAAAAATGTGTTAAATCATTTCTGTTCTTAATTAATTGTAATTTTACGATGACCTTCAGACCGCAGCTCTTTCGCCAGCATTGCCTCTTAATACCTCTCACACCACGGTTAATGGTATGGTTTACAACATGGAGTATACTAGGGCTTCGCAGCTGTCTCTCTCCCCCTCCTCTGTTCCGACCATGGACGAACTCGTCCGTCTGAACGGGGCCCGTAGCTATCCGTGGTACGGAAATTTGAGGGCTCTTTGTTCCTCTCACACAGCTTAAAAGCCGTGATCTGAACGTGGCTCTCTCACTCCAGCGCTGTCCTACCAGACAGTCTCGCTCCCTTCACCTGATGAAGGCCGCTTGTGTTGTGGCCGAAACGTCGTGAGAATATTATTGTGTTATTTTATTTTATCAATTTATTATTTTATTATCATTCTACGTGACTTTACCGAAAGAACCAAAGAAGATGAATCATTGCAGTCACGAAAGCTTTAAATCGAAAAATAAAATAACACAATAATATTCTCACGACGTTTCGGCCACAACACATCGGCCTTCTGATGAGAATATTATTGCGTCATTTTATTTGATCAATTTATTATTTTATTCTCATTCTACGTGACTTTACCGAAAGAACCAAAGAAGATGAATCATTGCAGTCATGAAAGCTTTAAATCGAAATCTGGGACTATTGTTTTTTGTTTTGCTGCCTTGCCCCAAGAATGCATTCAGTGTTGCAAATTTGGACTTCATAATTTGTTTGGTTATGTATTTATGTTTTGTGACTTTCTTACCTTTTCTATATTTTGCACGATTTTCCTTAAGACCAAAACAGGTGAATTTATACACAATGCTTGCTGCCGCCTGATGATGCTAGTTCTGAGCGTTGCTCCTCCAACCTCTGCTGTTGTTAGAGGGTGACGGCCTCCAACTGCTCAATAGACTCACAGTGCACCTACCCTGGCACTGCCCAGTAGCGTCCTTCACGAGCCTGCTCCTCTGCCTCCTCTACAGAGGCCGACCTATGCTGTGTAGCAAACAAAGACAAAGATCCCCGCTGAAGCCTTAACAGCACCATTCCCAGCCGCCTTTGTCTCCTCAGTGGCGAAGCTTACTACAAACCGCACTAGGTACTCATTTAAGGCTAAGTCGACCAAGGGGAGGCCCGGGACCGGTTCAGATAACCATCGCAGGTGTTGACCGTGAACGGGAATCGAACTTGGATTGCCGGGTTTGTATCACAGCACGTTAACCATAGCACTACCGCAACCTGAAATGTGTAGCACCGTAGGCTGTAATGTATGAATTGTTTATCCTGACGCAAACATGAGGATATAATCTGTTAGCGGAGATTAGAGTATGTAGTCTTCCATATTCAACGCGCCCCTGTGTTACAACTTGCCCAATAATCTAACGGAGATAGACCCCACATCGAAGTTCTGTGTGGAAGCCACTGTCCCCGCAATATCCCCATGCACCCGCGCAATGCAATAATCCACGAGCTTACATTCCAACGTTCAAAGTCCACTCTATTTGTCCTCCACGGGGATTTCTAGATTTTCTCAACTCATCCCCCATTTCAAGACGAGAGTCTGTGTAATATCGGCAGTTCACCAACACTGATTCAAGGGAGCCCGATGCTGCTGACGAGGCACCATACGTCGTAAGCGGTCAAGACGTTTTGGTGTCTTCATTTATTAAGGAGCATAAACCATGGCTTAAAGCTTTCGTGACTGCAGGAATCCATACTTTTTGGTTATTTCGGTAAAAGTTACGTAGGTATGGCCCGCTGGTTCTTCAGTTCCATTGCTGGATTATTTTTTTCTGTCTGAGAATGACCGATTGTGTTGCAATCGAAACGTCGTGATATATAATTTTTATTTTTTTATTTTTATACCTACGTTCCTTTTCGAAAGAACCAAAGAGTATCTTTTGGTAAAGTCACGCAGAACAAAATTATAAAACAAAAATCTATGACGTTTCGATCGCAACATAAGCAATCGTCATCAGGAGGAAAAAGGAGGGGGAAAGCTGCTGAGGCAGACTTTTTATAGGTTTGAAATGGGTGTAGCCCAAGGGTCACAAACAAAGTGGGCGGGGCTAGTGATGTTAAATGAGAAATTTGCATGTTAATGTAAGATGGGAGGGCGACTTCCACGCCGAGGGCACAGAGGTGGCTATTGTAATGTGAGAGATTAGCATGTTAATGTAAGATTGCAAAGCCGCCGCGATGTCGAGGACGTGAGCGATGGTGGCTGTGTTAGTGTGAGACATTTAACCTATTAATGTAAAATCAGAAAGTCGAAAATAACAACTAACATCGGAAGGTAGGATGGAAACATCACAGCCAGTTATGACTTGAACTGGTTAATAACGTCCTTCAAATGATTGCTCAGTTTGTACCCATATTCTCGGTTGAAATTGTGTCTGTGTCTACATATCTGGATGGCTTCATGAACGAATCTTTGGTGATAGCCGGTGGGTTTGCAAAGTACTTTCGTTTTGGATAAATCAATTTCGTGTGAGCTCATCGCATTTAAACAGTGATCAGCCACAGCCGAGGTATTGGTCCTACCATGTTTCAGATCTGCCTTATGTTCCCGAACACGGTCCGAGACATGTCGCTTAGTTTCCCCAATGTAACTACTGCCACAGACACAGCTTAGTTTGTAGACGCCGGGGTATTGCATGTCAGAGATCACATCCTTCGCAGATTATGAATGATTTTGGAAATATTTTTGGTGACCCCTGCTATGTATGGCAAGGTGACGGTATTGATTGGGTCCTCAGATGGTTCTTTCTCAGCGGTTGGGGTGATAGCTTTAAGCATTGTGTAGTCTGAATATCCATTCATCTTGAGAGCTTGGTGTACGTGTTCCAGTTCACTGGCTAGGAGATGATGGTCGGAAATACATCGAGCTCTATGGTGTAGAGTTTTGATGAGGGAATTCTTCTGGGATGGATGGTGGTGGGAGTCAGGTTTTAGGTAGGCATTCATATGGGTGGCTTTCCTGTAGACAGTGTCCCATTGAGCCATCTGGTCTCTTTTCGATTAAAACATCCAAGAATGGTAACTTGCCATCCTTTTCCACCTCCATGGTGAATTTGATGGCTGGGTGTATGGAATTGGTTGAGGAACTGGTTCAGAGCTGGTCGGTCACATGGCCAGATGACGAACGTGTCATCTGCGTACCTCTTCCACAAGGACGGACATACAGTGCATGCCTGTATGGCATCTGTCACAAATTTTTCCGTGAAAACATCAGCTACAACAAAGTTAGAGGTTGACACGATTGTTATCATTCAGAGTAACAGTCCAATTTCCGACAGCCTAAAATCGGTTCTAGCCAAAGGGTTGAATTTTGCAGTCACCCCTAAACACATCCCAGTTGATGATATCATTGCCCAGGTCTAAGGAGACCTTAAGGGTTTGGGACATATTACTGCAGACGTGGCAAGATCGGAAATCGCTGCAATCCTTAAAAACGCTAAGTCACCTACTAGCAACATCGGTAAGGATGAGCACTTTGAGCTTTCTCAATTCAAAAAGATAGAGCACATCGTAATTCTCTCAGCTGACAAGGGCAATCCCACAGACATCATGGACAAAACCACATACAAGAACAAAATTCAGGACCTACTTAATGATGGTAGCTATACAAAAATCAATAGAGATCCCACCAACTGCCTCGTTAAAAAAAATAATATCATCACTGATTCGACATCTTTAATCGAACCAACCAAGCGGTTTTCCTTAAAACCCTCTGCTGCTAGATCACCCAGATTGTGAACGATTCGTTCATGAAGCCATCCAGGTAAAGTGGTACCTCGGTATACGTCGTTAATTCGTTCCAGAAGGTAATTTAGACACTAATTACTAAAATGCATACAGAAGCAACGTGACCGCGTTGCTGCCAGCTGCGCTGGTCACGTGGCATGCCTCAACCACGCACGCGCGCGCGCGCCTCGACCCGGGGCTTCACCCTCCATGGGGGCAGCCCCCCACGCCCCCCGCCCCTCTCCCCAACGCCGCCCCCGCCCCTCTCCCCCCGCTCCTCTCCCTCACGCCCCCCGCTCCTATCTGCCACGCCCCCTGCCCATCTCCCCCATGCCCCCCGCTCCTCTCCCCCACGTCCCCCGCCTCTCTCCCCTCTCCCCCACGCCATCCCGCCCCTCTCGCTTTGTTTCAGTCGTGAACGGGGCATACGCGGGTACTGTACGCGGTGACTCATCCCGACCCATACAAGTTCTAGCAAGCGCGTCGTATCCCAAGCAAGACGTCGTATCCCAAGACATTTTTTTCTCGTAAAAACACGATATATACCAATTTCGACGTATTCCAAAGCGGTCGTATACCGAGGTACCACTGTATATAGACACAGACACAATTTCAACCGAGAAAATGGGTACAGACTGACTAATCATTGGAAGGACGTTATTAACCAGTTTATGTCATAACTGGTCGTGATGTTTCCATCCTACCTTCCGATGTTAGTTATTATTTTCGACTCTCTGATTTTACTTTAACAAGTTAAATGTCTCACACTAACACAGACACCGTCGCTCGCGTCCTCGTGTGGCGGCGGCTCTGCGATCTTACATTGACATGCTAATCTCTCACATTACAATAGCCACCTCTGCACCCTTGGCATGGAAGTCACCCTCCGATCTTACAATAACATGCAAATTTCTCACTTTAACATCACTAGCCCCGCCCACTTCTTTATGACCCTTGGGCTACATCCATTTCAACCCTTTAAAACAGTCTGCCTCAGCAGCCTTCCCTCCTCTTATTTCATCCTGATGAGGCCTACATTAACATGCTAATCTCTCACATTACAATAGCCACCTCCACGCCCTCGTCGTACAAGTCCCCCTTCGATCTTACATTAACATGCAAATTTCTCACATTAACATCACTAGCCCCGCCCACTTCGTTTATGGCCCTTGGGCTACACCCATTTCAAACCTTTAAAACAGCCTGCCTCAGCAGCTTTCCCCCTCCATTTTTCCTCCTAATGACAATTACTTGTGTTGCAATCGAAACGTCGTAGTTTTTTGTAAAAAAAAATTGTTCTATGTGACTTTACCGAAGGACCCAAAAAATATGACCATAAACCATTATACGAACTCCGGTCATCTTCCCAGCGGCTTTTGGCTAGCCATCGAACAAAAACTATCACCGCATCATGCGCTTTCAAATGCGCTTCTGCGGCCGTCTGGAATGCTCTTCCTTTCGATATGAGGAAACCACTGGAGCTTTGCACTTTTACATCAGCTTTATTTACAACTCATTTCTTTCGAAGAGTTTTTCGTGTTTAATTTGTTGTCCTTAAATCTTGATTTGAAGTTTTCGTGACTGCAGGAATCCATACTCTTTGGTTCTTTTGGTAAAGTCACGTAGGTATAAAATAAAATAAATCACGACCTTTCGATCGCAACACAAGCGGTCGTCCTCAGGAGGAAAAAAATATAATCCAGCAGTGGAACTGCTGAACCAGCGAGAGAGCAGTTACAACAAGGTTATATATGTGGCGATGGGCAAGCAAGCGGGTGTCTGCTTGCCCATCGCCACATATATAACCTTGTTGTAACTGCTCTCTCGCTGGTTCAGCAGTTTCATTGCTGGATTATATTTTTTCTGCCTTAGGACGACTGGTTGTGTTGTTGTCCTTTCCCCGCACCTCCGATTAACAAGGTTGGCTATGTAGGGTGCGAAAGAAGTTCAACACACATGCATGCAATAGGAATGGGAGGGAAGAGAGGCTATACAAGTGTAGTGGCATAGCGCTGGATGCTGGCAAAAAAGGGTAACTGCGGTGTATGGCAGTACTCAAGTCAGCAAGCCATGATATACACGAGAGGGAGACATCTCGGGGAAAGGTCACAGAATGGGCCCATCGGGAAGCCCCGGGAACTCGCTAGTTGGTTCCAGATAGGGGGCATACCCGGGTCGGAGCAAGACCACGCTGAGAGTATAAGAGGGGCCCCTGTGGTGGACCTCGGGGCTGTTGCTGGAAGTGGGATCCCCATCGTGCTTCTCAAGTACATCGTCGTCACCATCTCGTCGTCATCACCATCTCCTCGTCGTCGTCTCCATCTTCACCATCATGGGGCGCGGCTAGTCAGACAGCCTACCAACAGTTCTAACTGAGTAGTGGTTGCTGACAATAGACAGACTTAATAATAATAGTGTTCACCCACGTCAGGTGTGTGTCATCCTGAAGGTCCTTTTGAAATAAAATAAGTGCCTCAAAGTCTTACTGTCTCCGAGTTGAGTCACTACATTTGGTGCTAGAAACGGAAAGAAAAAAAATATTGATATTGAAAGCAGCGACGTGGAAGAACCCACGTGTAGTGTCCTCAGAGGACGATGATAACAGAAACGTTATCCTCTTAACAGCCCCGGAATCCGGGAACCCGGCCATGTGTCCTGAGGCAGCGGCCGACGAGGGATCACGCGAACTCACCGGGTGCCTCGGACAACTGTTCTCCTCTGCTGCACAGCTGGTCATCCAAATTGGGCTGGCTGCACCCGCCGGAGGATCCGCAGCGCAGGGGCTGCAGGCGGATGGGTCGCCTTCCACCGCCGCGCCCACGCGGGAACCAGTGGTTGTTTCGCCCGCGCACGCGGGTGGCCACCAGCAGCCAGAGCTATACCCCTACATCACCCCTCCCCCATGAAAAAAAAAACAGCTGTCTCGGCTAACATAATTACTTTAACAGGGGTTAGCGGACATCAGCAACAAGACCCCGTAATTATTTAACCAGAACCGTGAGGGAAGTGCAACAATTCATGACGTCCGCAGGCACGCCGCAGTCACGAGCATTAGGGTGGATCCCAGATCAACCGGAAGCTGCAGTCTGGCTTGCGGTGGTGGCCACCAGCCGGATGACGTCGGAACACAATTGTCATGATGGGAAGGGAGCTGTTCAGCGCAAACGAAGCACTCTTGGAGCGAGTCCTCGACGCCAGTCCCCCACCACGAGCAGGAACTTGCGCGCTGGGAACCACTGGAACATCACAAATGGCCTAAAGGGTGCGGCTCCTCCCTGGGAGAAGAAGATGGCAACTGGGCTTCCATGCACGGTCCTTCACACGGAAGCGCTGCCGGGGGATCCCTGGACTTCAGCTTCTGGGCTCAGTCGCCCCGACTCGTCGGACACATCCGACGCCCGCCGCTCTGGAGATGGAGATGAACTATCTAATAGGGTGGAACATAGGGTTTTAACCGTGACGGGTGCACAAAATAGCGATGGCAACCGACCTGTATATACACAAACTGCGGCCTCTTGACCTTTATCACCTCAACAGGGCCCTGCAACGGCCAGTATAATTTAGGGGACATACCCAGGGACACCTGGGGACAATGCAACGACGCCTTGTCCCCAGTTGTCCATGGGGCCCCGGACTCCCGTTGCCCCACGAGCTTCTCATTTGCATGCTGCCGTTTGGCCGAATTTTCCTGAGACGCCTCCCGCGCCTCCTTCAAACGCCTAAGCATGACCTGCATGGGCATGGGCATGACGGCCCTCTTTTTACCCAAGTCCATGCCCAACTGTGCTTCCATGGGGGGATCACTCTCCCTCCTGTACATGATATTAAACGGGGAGAATCCTGTTAAAGCATGATGGGCCAATCTATATGCAGCCAGGACACCGGGGATGTGCAAATTCCAGTCCAACTGCACCTCATTAACTCTTTGGCACAACATGGACATAAGAGTCCTGTGCAAGCGTTCCACCATCCCATCCGTCTGAGGATGGTAGAGCGAAGTTCTAATTTTTCTTGTACCCAGTGAGTCACACACCTCCCATAACAATTTAGAAGAAAAATTCCACCCCTGATCTGTAATAAGTTGTTCAGGAGCTCCTTTATCCATTACGTAGACGTGCAGAAATTTGTCCGCAATGGATGTGGCCGAATGGTCTGGCAGAGGCCATGCCATCGGCCACCGGGAAAGATATTCCACCCCGACCAGGAGAAATGTTTTCCCCTCTGAGTAGTGGGAATGGCCCGAGAACATCTAATTTGACTAGCTCGTTAATTTGAGACACCATGATATTTGTGATAGTGGCTTGTGGCGTGTGCAGTCAGTACAACATTTCACCATGTAGTATACATGATCCATCATACCGGGCCAATAGAAGTCACGCTTCAGCATTAGCAAAGTTTTACGGACTCTGAGACAAACACGAACCGCAGATGCTTATAAATGCTCCTGAAACTTTGACTTAAAACGTTCGTGACTGCAGGAATTCATATTCTTGGTTCTTTCGGTAAAATCACGTATATAGAAACAAAAAGAAATAAAAAAATAATAATAATAAAAGAAAGAAAAAAACAATAAAAATAAAAAGTTAAAATTGTAAAATTAAATGTAAATTACAAATTAAAATATGGCTTACTAAAAATCCATGAAGAAGGTATACCCCTTCGTCTCATCGTCTCCACCATTGACTCACGCACCTACAAACTGGCCCGATATCTGTCGGAGACCTTGCAGCCATTCACTGGCAAGACCACCTCTTCTATTCTTAACTCAGCTCACCTGGTTTCACTGTCCCCAGGTGATTTGCTCGTTAGTTTCAATGTAGTTTCTTTGTTCACCAAAGTTCCTGTGCCCGATACCATTGCAATAATTGAATATTTGGTCCAACAAGGACTGAATGCTGATGTAACAGCCCTGGTGAGACACTGCCTCACCAATACAGTCTTCACTTGGAATGGACCATTCTACAAACAAACTGAAGGCACCCCAATGGGTTCTCCCTCATCTCCGGTTGTGGCCAACATTTGAATGGAAAAATTTTAGACGGACGCCATCCAGGCATCCACTCTACGCCCGTCTTTGTGGAAGACGTACGTGGATGACACGTTTGTCATCTGGCCACATGGCCGACCAGCTCTGAAATAATTCCTCAACCACATCAATTCCATACACCCAGCAAACAAATTCACTATGGAGATAGAAAAAGATGGCATGAGACCAGATGGCTCAATGAGCCACTCTGTCTACACGAAAGTAAACCTGATTCCCACCACCATCCATCCCAGAAAAATGCCCTCATCAAAACGCTACACCATAGAGCTCAATGTATCCCCGACCATGAACACCTGACCAGTGAACTCAAGCACGTACACCAAGCTCTCAAGGCAAATGGATATTCTGACTACACTATCCACAAAGCCATCACCCCAACCGTGAAGGAGCCATCTGAGGATCCAATCAAAACCATCACCTTGCCATACATAGCAGGGGTAACCAAAAATATTTCCAAAATAATGAACAAACACAAGATCCAGGTTCGATTTAACACAGTGCATAAAATTTGTGACCTGATCCCATCTGTGAAGGACAAAATTCCTGACATGCAATATCCCGACGTCTACAAACTAAGCTGTATTTGTAGCAGCAGTTACATTGGGGAAACTAAGCAACATGTCTCTGACCGTGTTCTTGAACATAAGGCAGATCTCAAACACGACAGGACCAATACTTCTGTCGTGGCTGATCATTACTTTAATGCAGCTGGCTCACATGAAATTGATTTCTCTAAGACAATGGTACTTTCCAAGCCGATTGACTATCAACAAAGATTCGTTCACGAAGCCATCCATATATACAGACACAGTCACAATTTCAACCGAGACGACGGTTTTAAACCCAGCAATCATTGGAAAGATGTCATCAACCACTTTGGGTCATGACTTGTGTTTTCTTGTCAACCTTTACCGTCAGTAGTGTGGATGTGTGGAGCGAGTTGAAATGCCCCCCCATCTCTACCCCCTGCTCCCCCCCTATTTCTGACCCCCCCCTCCACCATCCTCTCCCCCTATCTCTGCCCCCTTCCTCCCCCCCATTGTCTGCTCCTACATTACCGCTGGCTGACTGGCTACCCCGCCCATGCTGGTTGCGCTGCACAAGCTCCTGCATTAGCGTGTTGCTTGCGCAGCTCTCGTCCCCCGCCCACTCACTTTGGAACCCTTATACATTTGGAGGCTTGCCGCCTCTTTTCTCTCCGCCTGATGAAGAACACTTGTATTGTGATCGAAACGTCTTAGGTTTTTTGTATTTATTCTTTTTAATTTATTTATAATTTTATTTTACTATTTTTATTTTTTATTTTCATTGTGTTTTTTTGCTTTCATAATATTTAATTCATCATTATTTTTATTATTTTTTAAAAAAATGTATTAAAATTTTCTTATTTATATTTTTCTATCTACGTGATTTTACCAAAAGAACCAAGAATATGCTCCTGAAATGTGTCCCCGAATACAATGCCATCGTCCAGGTAAATGAGGCACAAGTCCCATTGAAGACCTGCCAAGACCATTTCCATAAGCTGCTGGAATGTGGCAGAAGCCGAATGCAGCCCCATAGGGAGGCAATTAACTTGGAACAATCCTTGGGGTATATTCTTAGTTTTTTCGGTAAAGTCACATGGTTTTAGGCTTGGATTCTTCATCCAAAGGCAAGTGCCAAAATCCAGACAACAAATCGAGGGTTAAAAAGAACCGTGTACACAACAAAGCATCCAAGGAGTCATCCATCCAAGGGAGTGGATATGCGTCCGCCACAGAAAATGTGTTCTGCTTGCGGAAATCAATGCAAAATCGCAGACTCCCATAAAATGGAAGCCCCCCATGGGCTGATAGAGGGGGAAATAATGTCCGCACCCCGGGATGGTGAAGACGGAGACGACAACGAGGACATGGTGGTGACGACGAGATGGCGATGACAATGGTCTTGAACAATCATGACGGGGATTCCACTTCCTGCACCAGCCCCGAGCAATGCAATGGTGTAGTCATAGCAGGATACCACCGCAGTCAGTATGCAATGCTGAAGTCATAGCAGGATACCACTGCAGTCAGTATGCAATGCTGTAGTCATAGCAGGATACCACAACAGTCAGCATGCAATGCTGTAGTCATAGCAGGATACCACTACAGTCAGTATGCAATGCTGTAGTCATAGCAGGATACCACCACAGTCAGCATGCAATGGTGTAGTCATAGCAGGATACCACCACAGTCAGCATGCAATGCTGTAGTCATAGCAGGATACAACCACAGTCAGCATCACAATGCTGTAGTCATAGCAGGATACCACCAGTCAGCATGCAATGCTGTAGTCATAGCCGGATACCACCACAGTCAGTATGCAATGCTGTAGTCATAGCAGAATACCACCACAGTCAGTATGCAATGCTGTAGTCATAGCAGGATACCACCATAGTCAGCATGCACTGCTATAGTCATAGCAGGATACAACCACAGTCAGCATGCAATGCTGTAGTCATAGCAGAATACCACCACAGTCAGCATGCAATGTTGTACTCATAGCAGGATACCACCACAGTCAGCAAGCAATGCTGTAGTCATAGCAGGATACCACCACAGTCAGAATGCAATGCTGTAGTCATAGCAGGATACCACCACAGTCAGTATGCAATGCTGTCATCATAGCAGGTCCCACCACAGTCAGTATGCACTGGTGTAATCATAGCAGGTACCACAACAATATACACTGCTGTAATCATAGCAGGTACCACCAGTCAGTATGCACTGATGTAATCATAGCAGGTACCACAGTCAGTATGCACTGCTGTAATCATAGCAGGATACCACCACAGTCAGAATGCAATGCTGTAGTCATAGCAGGATACCACCACAGTCAGTATGCAATGCTGTCATCATAGCAGGTCCCACCACAGTCAGTATGCACTGGTGTAATCATAGCAGGTACCACAACAATATGCACTGCTGTAATCATAGCAGGTACCACCAGTCAGTATGCACTGCTGTAATCATAGCAGGTACCACAGTCAGTATGCACTGCTGTAATCATAGCAGGATACCACCACCGTCAGCATGCAATACTGTAGTCATAGCAGGAAACCACCAGTCAGCATCCAATGCTGTAGTCATAGCAGGAGACCACCGCAGTCAGTATGCAATGCTGTAGTCATAGCAGGATACCACCACTGTCAGTATGCAATGCTGTAGTCATAGCAGGATACCACCACAGTCAGTATGCAATGCTGTAGTCATAGCAGGACACCACCAGTCAGCATGCAATGCTGTAGTCATAGCAGGATAACACCAGTCAGGATGCAATGCTGTAGTCATAGCAGGATATTACCATAGTCAGCATGCACTGCTATAGTCATAGCAGGATACAACCACAGTCAGCATGCAATGCTGAAGTCATAGCAGGATACAACGGCAGTCAGCATGCAATGCTGTAGTCATAGCAGGATACCACCACAGTCAGTATGCAATGCTGAAGTCATAGCAGGATACCACCACAGTCAGCATGCAATGCTGTAGTCATAGCAGGATACCACCACCGTCAGTATGCAATGCTGTAGTCATAGCAGGATACCACCACAGTCAGCATGCAATGCTGTAGTCATAGCAGGATACCACCACAGTCAGCATGTAATGCTGTAGTCAAAGCAGGATACCACCACAGTCAGCATACAATGCTGTAGTCATAGCAGGATACCACCAAAGTCAGCATGCAATGCTTGAGTCATAGCAGGAAATGACCTCAGTCAGCATGCAATGCTGTAGTCATAGCAGGATACCACCACAGTCAGCAAGCAATGCTGTAGTCATAGCAGGATACCACCAC
This sequence comes from Petromyzon marinus, assembly GCF_048934315.1. Lineage (NCBI taxonomy): Eukaryota > Metazoa > Chordata > Hyperoartia > Petromyzontiformes > Petromyzontidae > Petromyzon > Petromyzon marinus. Next base: position 44,469 of record NW_027423230.1, read on the forward strand.
AGTCAGCATGCAATGCTGTAGTCATTGCAGGATACCACCACAGTCAGCATGCAATGCTGTAGTCATAGCAGGATACCACCACAGTCAGCATGCAATGCTGTAGTCACAGCAGGATACCACCACAGTGAGCATGCACTGCTATAGTCATAGCAGGATACAACCACAGTCAGCATGCAATGCTGTAGTCATAGCAGGATACAACCACAGTCATCATGCAATGCTGTAGTCATAGCAGGATACCACCGCAGTCAGTATGCAATGCTGTAGTCATAGCAGGATACCACCACAGTCAGCATGCAATGCTGTAGTCATAGCAGGATACCACCACAGTCAGCATGCAATGCTGTAGTCAAAGCAGGATACAACCACAGTCAGCATGTAATGCTGTAGTCATAGCAGGATACCACCACAGTCAGTATGCAATGCTGTCATCATAGCAGGTCCCACCACAGTCAGTATGCACTGCTGTAATCATAGCAGGTACCACGACAATATGCACTGCTGTAATCATAGCAGGTACCACAACAGCAGTTTCCACTGCTGTAATCATAGCAGGTACCACCAGTCAGTATGCACTGCTGTAATCATAGCAGGTACCACAGTAAGTATGCACTGCTGTAATCATAGCAGCATACCACCACCATCAGCATGCAATACTGTAGTCATAGCAGGAAACCACCAGTCAGCATGCAATGCTGTAGTCATAGCAGGAGACCACCGCAGTCAGTATGCAATGCTGTAGTCATAGCAGGATACCACCACTGTCAGTATGCAATGCTGTAGTCATAGCAGGATACCACCACAGTCAGTATGCAATGCTGTAGTCATAGCAGGACACCACCAGTCAGTATGCAATGCTGTAGTCAAAGCAGGATACCACCACAGTCAGGATGCAATGCTGTAATCATAGCAGGAGACCACCACAGTCAGTATGCAATGCTGTAGTCATAGCAGAATATCACCATAGTCAGCATGCACTGCTATAGTCATTGCAGGATACAACCACAGTCAGCATGCAATGCTGAAGTCAAAGCAGGATACAACGGCAGACAGCATGCAATGCTGTAGTCATAGCAGGATACCACCGCAGTCAGTATGCAATGCTGTAGTCATAGCAGGATACCACTACCGTCAGTATGCAATGCTGTAGTCATAGCAGGATACCACCACAGTCAGCATGCGATGCTGTAGTCATAGCAGGATACCACCACCGTCAGTATGCAATGCTGTAGTCATAGCAGGATACCACCACAGTCAGCATGCAATGCTGTAGTCATAGCAGGATACCACCACAGTCAGCATGTAATGCTGTAGTCATAGCAGGATACCACCACAGTCAGCACGCAATGCTGTAGTCATAGCAGGATACCACCACAGTCAGCATGCAATGCTGTAGTCATAGCAGGATACCACCACAGTCAGTATCACAATGCTGTAGTCATAGCAGGATACAACTACAGTCAGCATGCAATGCTGTAGTCATAGCAGGATACCACAGCAGTCAGTATGCAATGCTGAAGTTATAGAAGGATACCACTGCAGTCAGTATGCAATGCTGTAGTCATAGCAGGATACCACCACAGTCAGCATGCAATGCTGTAGTCATAGCAGGATACCACCACAGTCAGCATACAATGCTGTAGTCATAGCACGATACCACCACAGTCAGCATGCAATGCTGTAGTCATAGCAGCATACAACCACAGTCAGCATCACAATGCTGTAGTCATAGCAGGATACCACCACAGTCAGTATGCAATGCTGTAGTCATAGCAGGATACCACTACCGTCAGTATGCAATGCTGTAGTCATAGCAGGATACCACCACAGTCAGCATGCGATGCTGTAGTCATAGCAGGATACCACTACCGTCAGTATGCAATGCTGTAGTCATAGCAGGATACCACCACAGTCAGCATGCAATGCTGTAGTCATAGCAGGATACCACCACAGTCAGCATACAATGCTGTAGTCATAGCAGGATACCACCACAGTCAGCATGCAATGCTTGAGTCATAGCAGGAAACGACCACAGTCAGCATGCAATGCTGTAGTCATAGCAGGATACCACCACAGTCAGCACGCAATGCTGTAGTCATAGCAGGATACCACCACAGTCAGCATGCAATGCTGTAGTCATAGCAGGATACCACCACAGTCAGTATCACAATGCTGTAGTCATAGCAGGATACCACCATAGTCAGCATGCACTGCTATAGTCATAGCAGGATACCACCACAGTCAGCATGCAATGCTGTAGTCATAGCAGGATACCACAGCAGTCAGTATGCAATGCTGAAGTTATAGAAGGATACCACTGCAGTCAGTATGCAATGCTGTAGTCATAGCAGGATACCACCACAGTCAGCATGCAATGCTGTAGTCATAGCAGGATACCACCACAGTCAGCATACAATGCTGTAGTCATAGCACGATACCACCACAGTCAGCATGCAATGCTGTAGTCATAGCAGGATACAACCACAGTCAGCATCACAATGCTGTAGTCATAGCAGGATACCACCACAGTCAGCATGCAATGCTGTAGTCATTGCAGGATACCATCACAGTCAGCATGCAATGCTGTAGTCATAGCAGGATACCACCACAGTCAGCATGCAATGCTGTAGTCACAGCAGGATACCACCACAGTGAGCATACACTGCTATAGTCATAGCAGGATACAACCACAGTCAGCATGCAATGAGGTAGTCATAGCAGGATACAACCACAGTCATCATGCAATGCTGTAGTCATAGCAGGATACCACCGCAGTCAGTATGCAATGATGTAGTCATAGCAGGATACCACCACAGTCAGCATGCAATGCTGTAGTCATAGCAGGATACCACCAGTCAGCATGCAATGCTGTAGTCAAAGCAGGATACAACCACAGTCAGCATGCAATGCTGTAGTCATAGCAGGATACCACCACAGTCAGTATGCAATGCTGTCATCATAGCAGGTCCTCTCACAGTCAGTATGCACTGCTGTAATCATAGCAGGTACCACAACAGCAGTTTCCACTGCTGTAATCATAGCAGGTACCACCAGTCAGTATGCACTGCTGTAATCATAGCAGGTACCACAGTAAGTATGCACTGCTGTAATCATAGCAGGATACCACCACCGTCAGCATGCAATACTGTAGTCATAGCAGGAAACCACCAGTCAGCATGCAATGCTGTAGTCATAGCAGGAGACCACCACAGTCAGTATGCAATGCTGTAGTCATAGCAGGATACCACCACTGTCAGTATGCAATGCTGTAGTCATAGCAGGATACCACCACAGTCAGTATGCAATGCTGTAGTCATAGCAGGACACCACCAGTCAGCATGCAATGCTGTAGTCAAAGCAGGATACCACCACAGTCAGGATGCAATGCTGTAATCATAGCCGGATACCACCACAGTCAGTATGCAATGCTGTAGTCATAGCAGGATATCACCATAGTCCCCATGCACTGCTATAGTCATAGCAGGATACAACCACAGTCAGCATGCAATGCTGAAGTCATAGCAATATACAACGGCAGTCAGCATGCAATGCTGTAGTCATAGCAGGATACCACCGCAGTCAGTATGCAATGCTGTAGTTATAGCAGGATACCACTACCGTCAGTATGCAATGCTGTAGTCATAGCAGGATACCACCACAGTCAGCATGCGATGCTGTAGTCATAGCAGGATACCACCACCGGCAGTATGCAATGCTGTAGTCATAGCAGGATACCACCACAGTCAGCATGCAATGCTGTAGTCATAGCAGGATACCACCACAGTCAGCATACAATGCTGTAGTCATAGCAGGATACCACCACAGTCAGCATGCAATGCTTGAGTCATAGCAGGAAACGACCACAGTCAGCATGCAATGCTGTAGTCATAGCAGGATACCACCACAGTCAGCACGCAATGCTGTAGTCATAGCAGGATACCACCACAGTCAGCATGCAATGCTGTAGTCATAGCAGGATATCACCACAGTCAGCATCACAATGCTGTAGTCATAGCAGGATACCACCATAGTCAGCATGCACTGCTATAGTCATAGCAGGTTACCACCACAGTCAGCATGCAATGCTGTAGTCATAGCAGGATACAACTACAGTCAGCATGCAATGCTGTAGTCATAGCAGGATACCACCGCAGTCAGTATGCAATGCTGAAGTTATAGAAGGATACCACTGCAGTCAGTATGCAATGCTGTAGTCATAGCAGGATACCACCACAGTGAGGATGCAATGCTGTAGTCATAGCAGGATACCACCACAGTCAGTATGCAATGCTGTAGTCATAGCAGGACACCACCAGTCAGTATGCAATGCTGTAGTCAAAGCAGGATACCACCACAGTCAGGATGCAATTCTGTAATCATAGCAGGAGACCACCACAGTCAGTATGCAATGCTGTAGTCATAGCAGAATATCACCATAGTCAGCATGCACTGCTATAGTCATTGCAGGATACAACCACAGTCAGCATGCAATGCTGAAGTCAAAGCAGGATACAACGGCAGACAGCATGCAATGCTGTAGTCATAGCAGGATACCACCGCAGTCAGTATGCAATGCTGTAGTCATAGCAGGATACCACTACCGTCAGTATGCAATGCTGTAGTCATAGCAGGATACCACCACAGTCAGCATGCGATGCTGTAGTCATAGCAGGATACCACCACCGTCAGTATGCAATGCTGTAGTCATAGCAGGATACCACCACAGTCAGCATGCAATGCTGTAGTCATAGCAGGATACCACCACAGTCAGCATGTAATGCTGTAGTCATAGCAGGATACCACCACAGTCAGCACGCAATGCTGTAGTCATAGCAGGATACCACCACAGTCAGCATGCAATGCTGTAGTCATAGCAGGATACCACCACAGTCAGTATCACAATGCTGTAGTCATAGCAGGATACAACTACAGTCAGCATGCAATGCTGTAGTCATAGCAGGATACCACAGCAGTCAGTATGCAATGCTGAAGTTATAGAAGGATACCACTGCAGTCAGTATGCAATGCTGTAGTCATAGCAGGATACCACCACAGTCAGCATGCAATGCTGTAGTCATAGCAGGATACCACCACAGTCAGCATACAATGCTGTAGTCATAGCACGATACCACCACAGTCAGCATGCAATGCTGTAGTCATAGCAGCATACAACCACAGTCAGCATCACAATGCTGTAGTCATAGCAGGATACCACCACAGTCAGTATGCAATGCTGTAGTCATAGCAGGATACCACTACCGTCAGTATGCAATGCTGTAGTCATAGCAGGATACCACCACAGTCAGCATGCGATGCTGTAGTCATAGCAGGATACCACTACCGTCAGTATGCAATGCTGTAGTCATAGCAGGATACCACCACAGTCAGCATGCAATGCTGTAGTCATAGCAGGATACCACCACAGTCAGCATACAATGCTGTAGTCATAGCAGGATACCACCACAGTCAGCATGCAATGCTTGAGTCATAGCAGGAAACGACCACAGTCAGCATGCAATGCTGTAGTCATAGCAGGATACCACCACAGTCAGCACGCAATGCTGTAGTCATAGCAGGATACCACCACAGTCAGCATGCAATGCTGTAGTCATAGCAGGATACCACCACAGTCAGTATCACAATGCTGTAGTCATAGCAGGATACCACCATAGTCAGCATGCACTGCTATAGTCATAGCAGGATACCACCACAGTCAGCATGCAATGCTGTAGTCATAGCAGGATACCACAGCAGTCAGTATGCAATGCTGAAGTTATAGAAGGATACCACTGCAGTCAGTATGCAATGCTGTAGTCATAGCAGGATACCACCACAGTCAGCATGCAATGCTGTAGTCATAGCAGGATACCACCACAGTCAGCATACAATGCTGTAGTCATAGCACGATACCACCACAGTCAGCATGCAATGCTGTAGTCATAGCAGGATACAACCACAGTCAGCATCACAATGCTGTAGTCATAGCAGGATACCACCACAGTCAGCATGCAATGCTGTAGTCATTGCAGGATACCATCACAGTCAGCATGCAATGCTGTAGTCATAGCAGGATACCACCACAGTCAGCATGCAATGCTGTAGTCACAGCAGGATACCACCACAGTGAGCATACACTGCTATAGTCATAGCAGGATACAACCACAGTCAGCATGCAATGCTGTAGTCATAGCAGGATACAACCACAGTCATCATGCAATGCTGTAGTCATAGCAGGATACCACCGCAGTCAGTATGCAATGATGTAGTCATAGCAGGATACCACCACAGTCAGCATGCAATGCTGTAGTCATAGCAGGATACCACCAGTCAGCATGCAATGCTGTAGTCAAAGCAGGATACAACCACAGTCAGCATGCAATGCTGTAGTCATAGCAGGATACCACCCCAGTCAGTATGCAATGCTGTCATCATAGCAGGTCCTCTCACAGTCAGTATGCACTGCTGTAATCATAGCAGGTACCACAACAGCAGTTTCCACTGCTGTAATCATAGCAGGTACCACCAGTCAGTATGCACTGCTGTAATCATAGCAGGTACCACAGTAAGTATGCACTGCTGTAATCATAGCAGGATACCACCACCGTCAGCATGCAATACTGTAGTCATAGCAGGAAACCACCAGTCAGCATGCAATGCTGTAGTCATAGCAGGAGACCACCACAGTCAGTATGCAATGCTGTAGTCATAGCAGGATACCACCACTGTCAGTATGCAATGCTGTAGTCATAGCAGGATACCACCACAGTCAGTATGCAATGCTGTAGTCATAGCAGGACACCACCAGTCAGCATGCAATGCTGTAGTCAAAGCAGGATACCACCACAGTCAGGATGCAATGCTGTAATCATAGCCGGATACCACCACAGTCAGTATGCAATGCTGTAGTCATAGCAGGATATCACCATAGTCCCCATGCACTGCTATAGTCATAGCAGGATACAACCACAGTCAGCATGCAATGCTGAAGTCATAGCAGTATACAACGGCAGTCAGCATGCAATGCTGTAGTCATAGCAGGATACCACCGCAGTCAGTATGCAATGCTGTAGTTATAGCAGGATACCACTACCGTCAGTATGCAATGCTGTAGTCATAGCAGGATACCACCACAGTCAGCATGCGATGCTGTAGTCATAGCAGGATACCACCACCGGCAGTATGCAATGCTGTAGTCATAGCAGGATACCACCACAGTCAGCATGCAATGCTGTAGTCATAGCAGGATACCACCACAGTCAGCATACAATGCTGTAGTCATAGCAGGATACCACCACAGTCAGCATGCAATGCTTGAGTCATAGCAGGAAACGACCACAGTCAGCATGCAATGCTGTAGTCATAGCAGGATACCACCACAGTCAGCACGCAATGCTGTAGTCATAGCAGGATACCACCACAGTCAGCATGCAATGCTGTAGTCATAGCAGGATATCACCACAGTCAGCATCACAATGCTGTAGTCATAGCAGGATACCACCATAGTCAGCATGCACTGCTATAGTCATAGCAGGTTACCACCACAGTCAGCATGCAATGCTGTAGTCATAGCAGGATACAACTACAGTCAGCATGCAATGCTGTAGTCATAGCAGGATACCACCGCAGTCAGTATGCAATGCTGAAGTTATAGAAGGATACCACTGCAGTCAGTATGCAATGCTGTAGTCATAGCAGGATACCACCACAGTGAGGATGCAATGCTGTAGTCATAGCAGGATACCACCAGTCAGCAAGCAATGCTGTAGTCATAGCACGATACCACCACAGTCAGCATGCAATGCTGTAGTCATAGCAGGATACAACCACAGTCAGCATCACAATGCTGTAGTCATAGCAGGATACCACCAGTCAGCATGCAATGCTGTAGTCATAGCAGAATACCACCACAGTCAGTATGCAAGGCTGTTGTCATAGCAGGATACCACCATAGTCAGCATGCACTCATATAGTCATAGCAGGATACAACCACAGTCAGCATGCAATGCTATAGTCATAGCAGGATACCACCACAGTCAGCATGCAATGTTGTAGTCATAGCAGGATACCACCACAGTCAGCAAGCAATGCTGTAGTCATAGCAGGATACCACCACAGTCAGCATACAATGCTGTAGTCATAGCAGGATACCACCACAGTCAGTATGCAATGCTGTCATCATAGCAGGTCCCACCACAGTCAGTATGCACTGGTGTAATCATAGCAGGTACCACAGTCAGTATGCACTGCTGTAATCATAGCAGGATACCACCACCGTCAGCATGCAATACTGTAGTCATAGCAGGAAACCACCAGTCAGCATCCAATGCTGTAGTCATAGCAGGAGACCACCACAGTCAGTATGCAATGCTGTAGTTATAGCAGGATACCACCACTGTCAGTATGCAATGCTGTAGTCATAGCAGGATACCACCACAGTCAGGATGCAATGCTGTAGTCATAGCAGGACACCACCAGTCAGCATGCAATGCTGTAGTCATAGCAGGATAACACCAGTCAGGATGCAATGCTGTAGTCATAGCAGGATATTACCATAGTCAGCATGCACTGCTATAGTCATAGCAGGATACAACCACAGTCAGCATGCAATGCTGTAGTCATAGCAGGATACCACCGCAGTCAGTATGCAATGCTGAAGTCATAGCAGGATACCACCACAGTCAGCATGCAATGCTGTAGTCATAGCAGGATACCACCACCGTCAGTATGCAATGCTGTAGTCATAGCAGGATACCACCACAGTCAGCATGCGATGCTGTAGTCATAGCAGGATACCACCACCGGCAGTATGCAATGCTGTAGTCATAGCAGGATACCACCACAGTCAGCATGCAATGCTGTAGTCATAGCAGGATACCACCACAGTCAGCATACAATGCTGTAGTCATAGCAGGATACCACCACAGTCAGCATGCAATGCTTGAGTCATAGCAGGAAACGACCACAGTCAGCATGCAATGCTGTAGTCATAGCAGGATACCACCACAGTCAGCACGCAATGCTGTAGTCATAGCAGGATACCACCACAGTCAGCATGCAATGCTGTAGTCATAGCAGGATATCACCACAGTCAGCATCACAATGCTGTAGTCATAGCAGGATACCACCATAGTCAGCATGCACTGCTATAGTCATAGCAGGTTACCACCACAGTCAGCATGCAATGCTGTAGTCATAGCAGGATACAACTACAGTCAGCATGCAATGCTGTAGTCATAGCAGGATACCACCGCAGTCAGTATGCAATGCTGAAGTTATAGAAGGATACCACTGCAGTCAGTATGCAATGCTGTAGTCATAGCAGGATACCACCACAGTGAGGATGCAATGCTGTAGTCATAGCAGGATACCACCAGTCAGCAAGCAATGCTGTAGTCATAGCACGATACCACCACAGTCAGCATGCAATGCTGTAGTCATAGCAGGATACAACCACAGTCAGCATCACAATGCTGTAGTCATAGCAGGATACCACCAGTCAGCATGCAATGCTGTAGTCATAGCAGAATACCACCACAGTCAGTATGCAAGGCTGTTGTCATAGCAGGATACCACCATAGTCAGCATGCACTCATATAGTCATAGCAGGATACAACCACAGTCAGAATGCAATGCTATAGTCATAGCAGGATACCACCACAGTCAGCATGCAATGTTGTAGTCATAGCAGGATACCACCACAGTCAGCAAGCAATGCTGTAGTCATAGCAGGATACCACCACAGTCAGCATACAATGCTGTAGTCATAGCAGGATACCACCACAGTCAGTATGCAATGCTGTCATCATAGCAGGTCCCACCACAGTCAGTATGCACTGGTGTAATCATAGCAGGTACCACAGTCAGTATGCACTGCTGTAATCATAGCAGGATACCACCACCGTCAGCATGCAATACTGTAGTCATAGCAGGAAACCACCAGTCAGCATCCAATGCTGTAGTCATAGCAGGAGACCACCACAGTCAGTATGCAATGCTGTAGTTATAGCAGGATACCACCACTGTCAGTATGCAATGCTGTAGTCATAGCAGGATACCACCACAGTCAGGATGCAATGCTGTAGTCATAGCAGGACACCACCAGTCAGCATGCAATGCTGTAGTCATAGCAGGATAACACCAGTCAGGATGCAATGCTGTAGTCATAGCAGGATATTACCATAGTCAGCATGCACTGCTATAGTCATAGCAGGATACAACCACAGTCAGCATGCAATGCTGTAGTCATAGCAGGATACCACCGCAGTCAGTATGCAATGCTGAAGTCATAGCAGGATACCACCACAGTCAGCATGCAATGCTGTAGTCATAGCAGGATACCACCACCGTCAGTATGCAATGCTGTAGTCATAGCAGGATACCACCACAGTCAGCATGCGATGCTGTAGTCATAGCAGGATACCACCACCGGCAGTATGCAATGCTGTAGTCATAGCAGGATACCACCACAGTCAGCATGCAATGCTGTAGTCATAGCAGGATACCACCACAGTCAGCATACAATGCTGTAGTCATAGCAGGATACCACCACAGTCAGCATGCAATGCTTGAGTCATAGCAGGAAACGACCACAGTCAGCATGCAATGCTGTAGTCATAGCAGGATACCACCACAGTCAGCACGCAATGCTGTAGTCATAGCAGGATACCACCACAGTCAGCATGCAATGCTGTACTCATAGCAGGATATCACCACAGTCAGTATCACAATGCTGTAGTCATAGCAGGATACCACCATAGTCAGCATGCACTGCTATAGTCATAGCAGGTTACCACCACAGTCAGCATGCAATGCTGTAGTCATAGCAGGATACAACTACAGTCAGCATGCAATGCTGTAGTCATAGCAGGATACCACCGCAGTCAGTATGCAATGCTGAAGTTATAGAAGGATACCACTGCAGTCAGTATGCAATGCTGTAGTCATAGCAGGATACCACCACAGTGAGCATGCAATGCTGTAGTCATAGCAGGATACCACCAGTCAGCAAGCAATGCTGTAGTCATAGCACGATACCACCACAGTCAGCATGCAATGCTGTAGTCATAGCAGGATACAACCACAGTCAGCATCACAATGCTGTAGTCATAGCAGGATACCACCAGTCAGCATGCAATGCTGTAGTCATAGCAGAATACCACCACAGTCAGTATGCAAGGCTGTTGTCATAGCAGGATACCACCATAGTCAGCATGCACTCATATAGTCATAGCAGGATACAACCACAGTCAGCATGCAATGCTATAGTCATAGCATGATACCACCACAGTCAGCATGCAATGTTGTAGTCATAGCAGGATACCACCACAGTCAGCAAGCAATGCTGTAGTCATAGCAGGATACCACCACAGTCAGCATACAATGCTGTAGTCATAGCAGGATACCACCACAGTCAGTATGCAATGCTGTCATCATAGCAGGTCCCACCACAGTCAGAATGCACTGGTGTAATCATAGCAGGTACCACAGTCAGTATGCACTGCTGTAATCATAGCAGGATACCACCACCGTCAGCATGCAATACTGTAGTCATAGCAGGAAACCACCAGTCAGCATCCAATGCTGTAGTCATAGCAGGAGACCACCACAGTCAGTATGCAATGCTGTAGTTATAGCAGGATACCACCACTGTCAGTATGCAATGCTGTAGTCATAGCAGGATACCACCACAGTCAGGATGCAATGCTGTAGTCATAGCAGGACACCACCAGTCAGCATGCAATGCTGTAGTCATAGCAGGATAACACCAGTCAGGATGCAATGCTGTAGTCATAGCAGGATATTACCATAGTCAGCATGCACTGCTATAGTCATAGCAGGATACAACCACAGTCAGCATGCAATGCTGAAGTCATAGCAGGATACAACGGCAGTCATCATGCAATGCTGTAGTCATAGCAGGATACCACCGCAGTCAGTATGCAATGCTGAAGTCATAGCAGGATACCACCACAGTCAGCATGCAATGCTGTAGTCATAGCAGGATACCACCACCGTCAGTATGCAATGTTGTAGTCATAGCAGGATACCACCACAGTCAGCATACAATGCTGTAGTCATAGCAGGATACCACCAAAGTCAGCATGCAATGCTTGAGTCATAGCAGGAAACGACCACAGTCAGCATGCAATGCTGTAGTCATAGCAGGATACCACCACAGTCAGCATACAATGCTGTAGTCATAGCAGGATACCACCAAAGTCAGCATGCAATGCTTGAGTCATAGCAGGAAACGACCACAGTCAGCATGCAATGCTGTAGTCATAGCAGGATACCACCACAGTCAGCAAGCAATGCTGTAGTCATAGCAGGATACCACCACATTCAGCATGCAATGCTGTAGTCATAGCAGGATACCACCACAGTCAGCATGCAATGCTGTAGTCATAGCAGGATACCACCACAGTCAGCATGCAATGCTGTAGTCACAGCAGGATACCACCACAGTGAGCATGCACTGCTATAGTCATAGCAGGATACAACCACAGTCAGCAAGCAATGCTGTAGTCATAGCAGGATACAACCACAGTCATCATGCAATGCTGTAGTCATAGCAGGATACCACCGCAGTCAGTATGCAATGCTGTAGTCACAGCAGGATACCACCAGAGTCAGCATGCAATGCTGTAGTCATAGCAGGATACCACCACAGTCAGCATGCAATGCTGTAGTCAAAGCAGGATACAACCACAGTCAGCATGCAATGCTGTAGTCATAGCAGGATACCACCACAGTCAGTATGCAATGCTGTCATTATAGCAGGTCCCACCACAGTCAGTATGCACTGCTGTAATCATAGCAGGTACCACGACAATATGCAGTGCTGTAATCATAGCAGGTACCACAACAGCAGTTTCCACTGCTGTAATCATAGCAGGTACCACCAGTCAGTATGCACTGCTGTAATCATAGCAGGTACCACAGTAAGTATGCACTGCTGTAATCATAGCAGGATACCACCACCGTCAGCATGCAATACTGTAGTCATAGCAGGAAACCACCAGTCAGCATGCAATGCTGTAGTCATAGCAGGAGACCACCGCAGTCAGTATGCAATGCTGTAGTCATAGCAGGATACCACCACTGTCAGTATGCAATGCTGTAGTCATAGCAGGATACCACCACAGTCAGTAAGCAATGCTGTAGTCATAGCAGAACACCACCAGTCAGCATGCAATGCTGTAGTCATAGCAGGATACTACCACAGTCAGGATGCAATGCTGTAATCACAGCAGGATACCACCACAGTCAGTATGCAATGCTGTAGTCATAGCAGGATATCACCATAGTCAGCATGCACTGCTATAGTCATAGCAGGATGCAACCACAGTCAGCATGCAATGCTGAAGTCATAGCAGGATACAACGGCAGTCAGCATGCAATGCTGTAGTCATAGCAGGAGACCACCGCAGTCAGTATGCAATGCTGTAGTCATAGCAGGATACCACCACTGTCAGTATGCAATGCTGTAGTCATAGCAGGATACCACCACAGTCAGTATGCAATGCTGTAGTCATAGCAGGACACCACCAGTCAGCATGCAATGCTGTAGTCATAGCAGGAGACCACCGCAGTCAGTATGCAATGCTGTAGTCATAGCAGGATACCACCACTGTCAGTATGCAATGCTGTAGTCATAGCAGGATATCACCATAGTCAGCATGCACTGCTATAGTCATAGCAGGATACAACCACAGTCAGCATGCAATGCTGAAGTCATAGCAGGATACAACGGCAGTCAGCATGCAATGCTGTAGTCATAGCAGGATACCACCGCAGTCAGTATGCAATGCTGTAGTCATAGCAGGATACCACTACCGTCAGTATGCAATGCTGTAGTCATAGCAGGATACAACCACAGTCAGCATGCAATGCTGTAGTCATAGCAGGATACCACCACAGTCAGTATGCAATGCTGTCATCATAGCAGGTCCCACCACAGTCAGTATGCACTGCTGTAATCATAGCAGGTACCACGACAATATGCAGTGCTGTAATCATAGCAGGTACCACAACAGCAGTTTCCACTGCTGTAATCATAGCAGGTACCACCAGTCAGTATGCACTGCTGTAATCATAGCAGGTACCACAGTAAGTATGCACTGCTGTAATCATAGCAGGATACCACCACCGTCAGCATGCAATACTGTAGTCATAGCAGGAAACCACCAGTCAGCATGCAATGCTGTAGTCATAGCAGGAGACCACCGCAGTCAGTATGCAATGCTGTAGTCATAGCAGGATACCACCACTGTCAGTATGCAATGCTGTAGTCATAGCAGGATACCACCACAGTCAGAATGCAATGCTGTAGTCATAGCAGGACACCACCAGTCAGCATGCAATGCTGTAGTCATAGCAGGATACTACCACAGTCAGGATGCAATGCTGTAATCACAGCAGGATACCACCACAGTCAGTATGCAATGCTGTAGTCATAGCAGGATATCACCATAGTCAGCATGCACTGCTATAGTCATAGCAGGATACAACCACAGTCAGCATGCAATGCTGAAGTCATAGCAGGATACAACGGCAGTCAGCATGCAATGCTGTAGTCATAGCAGGAGACCACCGCAGTCAGTATGCAATGCTGTAGTCATAGCAGGATACCACCACTGTCAGTATGCAATGCTGTAGTCATAGCAGGATACCACCACAGTCAGTATGCAATGCTGTAGTCATAGCAGGACACCACCAGTCAGCATGCAATGCTGTAGTCATAGCAGGATACTACCACAGTCAGGATGCAATGCTGTAATCACAGCAGGATACCACCACAGTCAGTATGCAATGCTGTAGTCATAGCAGGATATCACCATAGTCAGCATGCACTGCTATAGTCATAGCAGGATACAACCACAGTCAGCATGCAATGCTGAAGTCATAGCAGGATACAACGGCAGTCAGCATGCAATGCTGTAGTCATAGCAGGATACCACCGCAGTCAGTATGCAATGCTGAAGTCATAGCAGGATACTGCCACAGTCAGCATTCAATGCTGTAGTCATAGCAGGATACCACCACCGTCAGTATGCAATGCTGTAGTCATAGCAGGATACCACCACATTCAGCATGCAATGCTGTAGTCATAGCAGGATACCACCACAGTCAGCATACAATGCTGTAGTCATAGCAGGAAACCACCACAGTCAGCATGCAATGATTGAGTCATAGCAGGAAACGACTACAGTCAGCATGCAATGCTGTAGTCATAGCAGGATACCACCACAGTCAGCAAGCAATGCTGTAGTCATAGCAGGTTACCACCACAGTCAGAACGCAATGCTGTAGTCATAGCAGGATACCACCACAGTCAGCATGCAATGCTGTAATCATAGCAGGATACCACCACAGTCAGCATCGCAATGCTGTAGTCATAGCAGGATACCACCATAGTCAGCATGCACTGCTATAGTCATAACAGGATACCACCACAGTCAGCATGCAATGCTGTAGTCATAGCAGGATACAACTACAGTCAGCATGCAATGCTGTAGTCATAGCTGGATACCACCGCAGTCAGTATGCAATGCTGAAGTTATAGAAGGATACCACTGCAGTCAGTATGCAATGCTGTAGTCATAGCAGGATACCACCACAGTGAGCATGCACAGCTATAGTCATAGCAGGATACAACCACAGTCAGCATGCAATGCTGTAGTCATAGCAGGATACCACCACAGTCAGCATGCAATGCTGTAGTCTTAGCAGGATACATCCACAGTCAGCATGCAATGCTGTAGTCATAGCAGGATACCACCACAGTCAGCATACAATGCTGTAGTCATAGCAGGATACAACCACAGTCAGCATGCAATGCTGTAGTCATAGCAGGATACCACCACAGTCAGTATGCAATGCTGTCATCATAGCAGGTCCCACCACAGTCAGTATGCACTGCTGTAATCATAGCAGGTACCACGACAATATGCAGTGCTGTAATCATAGCAGGTACCACAACAGCAGTTTCCACTGCTGTAATCATAGCAGGTACCACCAGTCAGTATGCACTGCTGTAATCATAGCAGGTACCACAGTAAGTATGCACTGCTGTAATCATAGCAGGATACCACCACCGTCATCATGCAATACTGTAGTCATAGCAGGAAACCACCAGTCAGCATGCAATGCTGTAGTCATAGCAGGAGACCACCGCAGTCTGTATGCAATGCTGTAGTCATAGCAGGATACCACCACTGTCAGTATGCAATGCTGTAGTCATAGCAGGATACCACCACAGTCAGTATGCAATGCTGTAGTCATAGCAGGACACCACCAGTCAGCATGCAATGCTGTAGTCATAGCAGGATACTACCACAGTCAGGATGCAATGCTGTAATCACAGCAGGATACCACCACAGTCAGTATGCAATGCTGTAGTCATAGCAGGATATCACCATAGTCAGCATGCACTGCTATAGTCATAGCAGGATACAACCACAGTCAGCATGCAATGCTGAAGTCATAGCAGGATACAACGGCAGTCAGCATGCAATGCTGTAGTCATAGCAGGATACCACCGCAGTCAGTATGCAATGCTGAAGTCATAGCAGGATACTGCCACAGTCAGCATTCAATGCTGTAGTCATAGCAGGATACCACCACCGTCAGTATGCAATGCTGTAGTCATAGCAGGATACCACCACATTCAGCATGCAATGCTGTAGTCATAGCAGGATACCACCACAGTCAGCATACAATGCTGTAGTCATAGCAGGAAACCACCACAGTCAGCATGCAATGATTGAGTCATAGCAGGAAACGACTACAGTCAGCATGCAATGCTGTAGTCATAGCAGGATACCACCACAGTCAGCAAGCAATGCTGTAGTCATAGCAGGTTACCACCACAGTCAGAACGCAATGCTGTAGTCATAGCAGGATACCACCACAGTCAGCATGCAATGCTGAAATCATAGCAGGATACCACCACAGTCAGCATCGCAATGCTGTAGTCATAGCAGGATACCACCATAGTCAGCATGCACTGCTATAGTCATAACAGGATACCACCACAGTCAGCATGCAATGCTGTAGTCATAGCAGGATACAACTACAGTCAGCATGCAATGCTGTAGTCATAGCTGGATACCACCGCAGTCAGTATGCAATGCTGAAGTTATAGAAGGATACCACTGCAGTCAGTATGCAATGCTGTAGTCATAGCAGGATACCACCACAGTGAGCATGCACAGCTATAGTCATAGCAGGATACAACCACAGTCAGCATGCAATGCTGTAGTCATAGCAGGATACCACCACAGTCAGCATGCAATGCTGTAGTCTTAGCAGGATACATCCACAGTCAGCATGCAATGCTGTAGTCATAGCAGGATACCACCACAGTCAGCATACAATGCTGTAGTCATAGCAGGATACAACCACAGTCAGCATGCAATGCTGTAGTCATAGCAGGATACCACCACAGTCAGTATGCAATGCTGTCATCATAGCAGGTCCCACCACAGTCAGTATGCACTGCTGTAATCATAGCAGGTACCACGACAATATGCAGTGCTGTAATCATAGCAGGTACCACAACAGCAGTTTCCACTGCTGTAATCATAGCAGGTACCACCAGTCAGTATGCACTGCTGTAATCATAGCAGGTACCACAGTAAGTATGCACTGCTGTAATCATAGCAGGATACCACCACCGTCATCATGCAATACTGTAGTCATAGCAGGAAACCACCAGTCAGCATGCAATGCTGTAGTCATAGCAGGAGACCACCGCAGTCAGTATGCAATGCTGTAGTCATAGCAGGATACCACCACTGTCAGTATGCAATGCTGTAGTCATAGCAGGATACCACCACAGTCAGTATGCAATGCTGTAGTCATAGCAGGACACCACCAGTCAGCATGCAATGCTGTAGTCATAGCAGGATACTACCACAGTCAGGATGCAATGCTGTAATCACAGCAGGATACCACCACAGTCAGTATGCAATGCTGTAGTCATAGCAGGATATCACCATAGTCAGCATGCACTGCTATAGTCATAGCAGGATACAACCACAGTCAGCATGCAATGCTGAAGTCATAGCAGGATACAACGGCAGTCAGCATGCAATGCTGTAGTCATAGCAGGATACCACCGCAGTCAGTATGCAATGCTGAAGTCATAGCAGGATACTGCCACAGTCAGCATTCAATGCTGTAGTCATAGCAGGATACCACCACCGTCAGTATGCAATGCTGTAGTCATAGCAGGATACCACCACATTCAGCATGCAATGCTGTAGTCATAGCAGGATACCACCACATTCAGCATACAATGCTGTAGTCATAGCAGGAAACCACCACAGTCAG
Organism: Petromyzon marinus; assembly: GCF_048934315.1. Taxonomy (NCBI): domain Eukaryota; kingdom Metazoa; phylum Chordata; class Hyperoartia; order Petromyzontiformes; family Petromyzontidae; genus Petromyzon; species Petromyzon marinus. Next base: position 62,805 of record NW_027423230.1, read on the forward strand.
CATGCAATGATTGAGTCATAGCAGGAAACGACTACAGTCAGCATGCAATGCTGTAGTCATAGCAGGATACCACCACAGTCAGCAAGCAATGCTGTAGTCATAGCAGGATACCACCACAGTCAGCATGCAATGCTGTTGTCATAGCAGGATACCACCACAGTCAGCATCACAATGCTGTAGTCATAGCAGGATACTGCCAGTTAGCATGCAATGCTGTAGTCATAGCCGGATACCACCACAGTCAGTATGCAATGCTGTAGTCATAGCAGAATACCACCACAGTCAGTATGCAATGCTGTAGTCATAGCAGGATACCACCATAGTCAGCATGCACTGCTATAGTCATAGCAGGATACCACCACAGTCAGCATGCAATGCTGTAGTCATAGCAGGATACAACCACAGTCAGCATACAATGCTGTAGTCATAGCAGGATACCACCACAGTCAGCATGCAATGCTGTAGTCATAGCAGGATACCACCGCAGTCAGTATGCAATGCTGAAGTTATAGCAGGAAACCACTGCAGTCAGTATGCAATGCTGTAGTCATAGCAGGATACCACCACAGTCAACATGCAATGCTGAAGTCATAGCAGGATACCACTGCAGTCAGTATGCAATGCTGTAGTCATAGCAGGATACCACCACAGTCAGCATACAATGCTGTAGTCATAGCAGGATACCACCACAGTCAGCATGCAATGCTGTAGTCATAGCAGGATACCACCACAGTTAGTATGCAATGCTGTAGTCATAGCAGAGTACCACCAGTCAGCATGCAATGCTGTAGTGATAGCAGGTATTACCACAGTCAGTATGCACTGCTCTAGGGGAAGCAGGTCCCACCAAAAGTAGGTATGCACCATATTATTGGTTCTTTCAGTAAAGGCACGTAGAAGGGAAAAAATAAAATAATAAAAATCCAACATAATATAATAAAATTCTCACGTTTAGGCCACAACGCAAGCAGCCGTCCTCAGGTGAAGAAACAGAGCTGTCGGAAAGACAGCGTCCTAACGAACACTGCTAAGCTTGGCAGCGTATTTTAAATTGGGTGGGAGGAGGAGAGCGTCTTGATAAAGAAGTTTACATAACAGAGGAATTTAGCATGTTTATGACAAATGCAGATATGGGATTAGTTACTCCTTGTGGAATGTGTAGGCAGGTGGGGGGTCTCAAAGTCATATTATGTTAGTGTATCATGTAGGATTGGCAATAATAAAGGGAGATAAAATTTTAATAATAAAGAACTGCAACAGCCCAAACCACCGCGTATCAAGCTAGTGCATTATGTGGAAAATAAAAAAGGGAGTTTCTAAAGAACTACACATACCCTACTACCATGCAATAAACCGATGTGAAAAAAATAAATATAAACTACATCAATATAATCAATGTACAAATATACTCTCCAATAATCTGAGCTGTTAACATTAAGTAACTGGGTATACACTACACTATATAATGACCACCATGTAGTAAACTGATAAAAAAAAAACTAAAATATAAACTACATCAATATAACCAATATACTCAATATACTCTCCAATAAGCTGAGGTTACATATCAGCAGAGGAATTTAGTATATTGAAGCTAAGCAACTGCAACTACCCTACTACTAACAAAAAGTCATTATACATTACAATTTTACGTCACAAAAAATATATGCCTCCAACTAAACTTTTTTCTACATCACACGACTATACCCCATCATATATAGTCAGTATAGTCGTGTGATGTAGAAAATGTCATGTAATGTTCAAGTGATGAGCTCAATTCATGTCACTTTCAAGTGATGAGTACACTGCATGTCACGTCCAAGTGATGAGCTCACTGCATGTCACATTGAAGTGGCGAGCTCACTGCATGTCATATTCACGTAACGAGCGCACTGCATGTCACGTTGAAGTGGTGAGTTCACTGCATGTCACATTCAAGTGATGAGCACACTGCATGTCCCATTCAAGTGATGAGCGCACTGCATATCACATTTAAGTGATGAGCACACTGCATGTCATTAAAGTGGCGAGCTCACTGCATGTCACATTCAAGTGGCGAGCTCACTGCATGCCACATTCAAGTGATGAGCGCACTGCATGTCACTTTCAAGTGGTGAGCTCATTGCATGTCACTTTCAAGTGATGAGCTCACTGCATGTCACATTTCAAGTGTTCAGCTCACTGCATGTCACATTCAAGTGATGAGCGCACTGCATGACGTTCAAGTGGTCAGTGCACTACATGTCACATTCAAGTGTTGAGCTCACTGCATGTCACATTCAAGTGGTGAGCTCACTGCATGTCACATTCAAGTGGCGAACTCACTGCATGTCACATTCAAATGATGAGCGCACTGCATGTCACATTCAAGTGGTCAGTGAACTATATGTTACATTCAAGTGTTGAGCTCACTGCGTGTCACATTCAAGTGATGAGCTCACTGCATGTCCCATTCATTCATGTGATGAGCTCCCTGCATGTCACATTCAAGTGATGAGCTCACTGCATGTCACACTCAAGTGATGAGCGCACTTCATCTCACATTCAAGTGATAAGCTCACTGTTCGTCACATTCAAGTGGTGAGCTCCTCCTCCTGCACGTAGCGTGGCAACCCATGGCACCTGTTGGGTCTGGGTTCCTGCGAGGAGGTGGGAGGTGGAGGAGGTTGAGGTGGAACTGGTGGTGGAGGAGGTGGACCCCTGACAAGGCCATTTTACCCCACCCTACCTGGCCATTATAACCCCACTCTCACTGGCCATTATAACCCCACCCTACCTGGCCATTATGAACTGACCCTCCCTAGCCATTATAACCCCACCCTACATGGCCATAATAAACCCACCCTACCAGCCTATTATAAACCCCAGTGACACGACAAATATGGACCCAGAACCCACACATCACTGACAATTATCACGATTGGTAATACCCCTAGACAACAAAGCCGAGCCTAATTAGCGTAATTGCATAAATTGACATATTACCTAATTTTGTAAAATTACACCTTTTGCATTTTTCATTTCATTTTTATTATTTTTCAAGACAATATATACAACAATCCTGACCCTGATGCCTGTTGTATATTTGGAGTTCGCATGTTTCTCTCACTCTCCCCTTCGTTGTGTGAATTTTTGTCCAGCTCCTGTTTGTCACTCCACATTTATAGTTGCTGATATAAATTGACACGTAAATGCCACTTAATTGGGCAATCATATGTGGCCAGGTTACGTCTGAAAAAGACATATATCTTATGGGCCTTACCTGGTAAAATAAACAAATAAGCAGGTGGCTAGGTGAGTGATTGAATGAGAGAGTGGCTGAGTGATTGAGTGGTTGAGGGAGTGAGTGGCTGAGTTAGTGAGTGGCTGAGTGAGAGGCTGAATGAGTGAGTGGTTGAGTGAGTGGGTAGCAGAGTGACTAAGCAGCTGAGTGAGTGGCTGGGTGAGTGAGTGGTTGATTGAGAGCTTGAGTACGTGAGTGGTTGAGTGAGTGGCTGAGTGAGTGGCTGGTGAGAGGCTGAGTGAGTGAGTGGCTGAGTGAGTGAGTGGCTGAGTGACTGAGTGGTTGAGTGAGTGGCTGAGTGGGTGGCTGAGTGAGTGGCTGAGTAAGTTAGTGTTTGAGTGGCTGAGTGAGTGAGTGGTTGAGTGAGTGGCTGAGTTGGTGGCTGAGTGGTTGCGTGATTGACAGGTTGAATGAGTGAGTGAGTGGTTGAGTGAGTGGCTGAGTGAATGAGTGGCTGGGTGAGTGAGTGGCTGCGTGAGTGAGTGGCTGCGTGAGTGAGTGGTTGAGTGAGTGGTTGAGTGAGTGAGAGGTTGAGTGAGAGGTTGAGTGAGTGGCTAAGTGAGTCAGTGGCTGGGTGATTGAGTGGCTGAGTGACTGAGTGGTTGAGTGAGTGGCTGAGTGGGTGGCTGAGTGAGTGAGACACGGGAAGCAAGAGGGAGACAGGGGGAGATAGAAGAGTGAGACACGGGGAGAGAAAGGATACACGGGGAGAGATAGGAGGGAGACAGGGGGAGGTTGGAGAGGGAAAAGCGGGGAGAGAGAAGAGACACGGGGAAAGATAGGAGGGAAACGCGGGGAGGGAGAGGAGAGAGACACGGCGACATAGAGGAAGGAGACACGGGGAGAGAGAGGAGGGAGAACCTGGGAAAAAGAGAAAGGGGGAGACACGGGGAGGAGGTGAGAGGTAGGAGGAGAGTGCGTGGAGGTGAGAGGGGAGAGATAGGAGGAGAGTGCGTAGAGGAGGCGAGGGCTCCTATAATCATGACTTCAAGGCATGCTGGGAGACAAGTTCACGTGACCCACATAGCACAGGGAGCCATCGCTGTTGGAACCGCATGGGCAGGGAACGTGGCCTCCAACCCACCACCTGCACCAGCCTCACCACCACAAACCAACAACCACAACTAGAACTACAAATTCAACCACAAATGTAACCACAAATGTAACCACAGCCACAACCATAACCAACAACCATAACCACTATAACCAAAACTATAACCAAAAGCAACTACAATTATAACCACACCCACAACTATAACCACAATTATAACCATATCTATAACAACAACTCTAAGCACTAAAACCAGACACAACTATAACCACAACCATAATATAACCACTACAACTATAACCGCATCTCCGGTTATCACAGGTGGCAACATATGGTTCGAAAGAAGTTCAACACACATACAACAACAAAAGACAAAAAAATATTCTATAGCCTATAACAGACTGTTGGGGCAAGTTCTGTTAGCGAGCACCTATGGAGGCCCGCAGTGTGGAACACAAGCAGGTGGGTGGATAGCACTACACCCGACCGTCTTTGTCTCCCGAGTGGCGATGTTTATTACACACCACAACAGGTACTAATTTCAGGCAGAGTCGATGTAGCGGAAGCCCTGGACTGGTTCAGATGATCGTCACTGGTGTTGGCCGTGAGCGGGAATCGAACTTCCTCGGGTCCGTGGCGTGGCGTTCAACCGCTACTCTACCGCTCCCTACACATACAACAACCATGAAAGCCAACATAACCACCTTCACCACAACTATAACCACAAAACATAACATAACCATCACAACTTTGACCACAATCACTATTATAACCACAACCCCAAGTATAACAACACCAATAACATAACCACAACTGTAACTATAACCATGAAAACCCCAACCTCCACGTACACAACTATAGCCACAAAAAATATACCCCCCACAACCGCAATTATTACGACAACCAAAAGGACCATAACAACTAACATAACCACCTACACCACAACTAAAACCTGAACCACTACAACCAGCGATACAACCACAACTATAACTGCAGCCACCACATCCAAAACCACCACAACCAACATCACCTCAACCACCACAACCATAACAAGCAACATAACCACAACAACCACATTGATGCTGATACTCTAACACCACCTACACAACCACTTTATCAAGGCTCTATGTATCCGTGTGTCCATGTGTCTCCGTGTGTCTCCACATGTCCCTGTGGGTGGGTGGATAGATGGGTTAGTGGGTGAGTTGGTGAGTGGGCAAGTGAGTGGGTGGGTGTGTGGGCGATAGAATCGAACCTGCACCTCTGCAGTGCAAGTCCAGTGAGCTAACGACCCGCATGTGGTGGGGTAAAGTGGGGGTACGCCCACCTTGCTCAAAAACGTGGAGATCAGCGTGGAAGAGTAGACCAAATACCCTAATTAGCGGTGTCTAGTGGAGGCCTCCTCCGCCAGCACGCGATTCGCCTCCTTCACAATAAACCCTTCCTTGCAAAGATGAAAAAGTATATTTGACTGATCCCATCAGCCTCTCATCAGCAGCAATGGCTCAACTCGAGCGCCACGCTGGGCCGCTTTCCACCTTCAGTGCCTCAGCAGCAGAGCCGGGCTCTGCTTGAACCGATGCCGTGAGCCCAGCAGCTGTTTAGAAGCCTACGGCTGTGGGCCGCCTTTGTCTCTCCTCCACCACTGCTGAGGTGTCCACACCATGCGAGGTTCTCACCTTCAGGCTGAGTCGACCCAGAGGAGGCCCAGGCAGCGAACCGCTTCAGAAGTTGGCGCCACGTTCACCGGCGGAAGCGGAAGTAGAGAGCAGCAGAAGCATCGCGTGTGGGGAGCAGCTGAGGAGTGGATCAGAACTGTGTATTAGTGGTGGTGTGGTTGTTAGTGGTGGGGTTGTAATTAGTGGTGGGGTTGTTATTGTTGGTGGGGTTGTTATTGGTGGTGGAGTTGTTATTGGTGGTGGCGTTGTTAGTGGTGGGGTTGTTGTTAGTAGTGCTCTGTTAAGGCTAAATACGCGGGAGCTTTGTCTTTGGCGGTGTGAGTGAGGGAGGGGGCGTAGAGGGGGGGGAAGGTGCTGGGGGGGAGGGGCTCACAGGATATTGCGTCACTGAGGGCGTGATCACCGAGCCCCGCCCCCACTTGCTTCTGCCGATCTTTTTTCTCACATGTGGCGGTAGAGAAGCACCGAGACGACAGAAGCAGCGACTCTCTGGAGGAAGTGAGGAACTGTAGGTGAGTGGTGATGTGAGTGGTGAGGACGTGTGTGTCTGTGTAGTGTACTGGCAGGAGGAGTGGTGGCGTTAGTGGTGTTACTGATAGTGGTGGTGGTGTGTTGTGAGTGAGTCGTGACGATGTGAGTTCATGTCAGAATCAGAATATTTATACTGGAGTCAGATGAGCTATACAGCTCTTTCTCACAGATGTCCAGTGTTGTGAGTGAGTGGTAAAGATGTAACCTCGCGTTGATGTGAGTTTCTTATTAATGATGTGGGTCCGTGTTAATGATGTGGGTTTGTGATTTAAAGCTTTCGTGACTGCAGTAATTCATATTCTTAGTTCTTTCGGTAAAGTCACGTTGAAGGGAAACAATAAAATAATAAAATATATATAAAACAATAAAATTCTCACGACGTTTCGACCATAACACAAACGGTCGTCATCAGGTATGTCTGTTTGCATAAATTTATTTATTTTTAAACGGTGTATTTATTTATTTATAAAAAACGTTAGCACCACGCGCAACGATTTAGCAGTTTATTTAGAAGGACGAGTCCATCTATGTTCTGAAAAGAGGAGGGGGGAGACGAAAAAATTATTGTATGCCGTCTGAAAGCCACTGTAAGCGTGAACAATCAATTAAGACCTGAAATGGTTTATCAAATCTTTCCAATGATTGCTAAGCCAGAATCCATCTTCTCGGTTGAAATTGTCTCTGTGCTTGTATATGTGGATAGCCTCATGAACGAATTTCTCATGGTAGCCAGATGGCTTACAAAGAACCTCTGTCTTGGAAAAGTCAATGTCATGTGAGCCTACTGAATTATAACAATGATCTGCCACGGCCGAGGTGTTGGTCCTACCGTGTTTAAGGTCTGCTTTGTGTTCACGAATGCGGTCCGAGACATGGCGTTTGGTTTCTCCAATGTAACTACTACCACAGAGGCAACTTAGTTTGTTGATACCAGGGTATTGTATGTCCGAAATCACATCTTTTACAGACGGAACCAGATCACGGATTTTATGTAATGTGTTGAAACGGACCTGGATCTTGTGTTTATTCAAGATTTTGGAGATCTTTTTTGTGATCCCCGCAATGTAGGGTAAAGTGATGGTTTTGAAAGGCTCCTCAAGAGGGTCCTTCTTCATGGTTTGAGTGATAGCTTTGCGGATTGTATAGTCGGAGTAACCATTAGCCTTAAGAGCTTGGTGTACGTGCTTGAGTTCACTGCCTATGTGTTCCTGGTCGGATATGCATTGGGCTCTATGATACAGAGTCTTGATGAGAGAATTCTTCTGTGATGGATGGTGGTGGGAATCCGGTTTCAGATAAGCATCCGTATGGGTAGCTTTCCTGTAGACAGAGTGGCTCATTGAACCATCAGGTCTCTTTTTAATTAGGACATCCAAAAAAGGTAGCTTGCCATCTTTTTCGACTTCCATGGTAAATCTGATGGCTGGGTGTATGGAATTGATGTGGTCGAAGAATTGGTCTAGAGCAGGCCGGCCATGTTGTCAGATAACAAAAGTGTCATCCACGTACCTCTTCCATAAGGTTGGGCGCAGAGTGGCAGTCTGGATGGCGTCAGTCTCAAATTTATCAATGAAAATGTTAGCTATAACCGGAGATAGGGGGGAGCCCATTGGGATCCCCTCAGTTTGTTTGTAGAAAGTTCCATTCCAAGTGAAGGGCTATCCACATATACAAGCACAGAGACAATTTCAACCGAGAAGATGGATTCTGGCTTAGCATTGGAAAGATTTGATAAACCATATCAGGTGTTGTGAGTGAGTCGTGATGATGTGAGTTCATGTCAGAATCAGAATATTTATACTGGAGTCAGATGAGCTATACAGCTCTTTCTCACAGATGTCCAGTGTTGTGGGTGAGTGGTAAAGATGTAACCTCGTCTTGATGTGAGTTTCTTATTAATGATGTGGGTCCGTGTTAATGATGTGGGTTTGTGATTTAAAGCTTTCGTGACTGCAGTAATTCATATTCTTAGTTCTTTCGGTAAAGTCACGTTGAAGGGAAACAATAAAATATATATAAAACAATAAAAATTCTCACGACGTTTCGACCATAACACAAACGGTCGTCATCAGGTGTGTCGGTTTGTATAAATTTATTTATTTTTAAACGGTGTATTTATTTATTAAAAACGTTAGCACCACGCGCAGCAATTTGGCAGTTTATTTAGAAGGACGAGTCCGATTTAAAGCTTTCGTGACTGCAATGATTCATCTTCTTTGGTTCTTTCGTTAAAGTCACGTAGAATGAGAATAAAATAGTAAATTTATAAAATAAAATAACACAATAATATTCTCACGACGTTTCGGCCACAACACAGGTGGCCTTCATCAGGTGAAGGGACGAGACTGTCTGGTAGGACAGCACTGGAGTGAAAAAGCCACGTTCAGATCACGACCTTTAAGCTGTGTGAGAGGAAACAAAGCGCCTTGACAAAGGAATTAGCATATAATTTAGCATTGAAATGGCTGAGTGATTAGCTTGTGATTGGTCACAGAAATGGCTTTGTTAAAAGTTAAAGCATACACATCCGCAGAGGCACCCCTTGACAAAGGAATTAGCATAGAATTTAGCATTGAAATAGCTAAGTTAAAGCATACACATCCGCAGAGGCACCCCTTGACAAAGGAATTAGCATAGAATTTAGCATTGAAATAGCTGAGTGATTAGCTTGTAACTGGTCACAGAAATAGCTATGTTAAAGTCAGAGCATACACATTCACCGAGGCACTTAGTACAAATCAAACAGGATAATTTATCCTTGAAATAACTAGGCGAATTTAGCATTGAAATAACTGAGTGATTAGCTAGTGACTGGTCACAGAAATGGCTATGTTGAAGTCAAGGCCTACACATCTGAGCTATTCACAGTACTATATAGTGAACCAATAAAAAACTAAAATATAAATTACCTTAATGTTATCAATAAACTCTATATTCTCCAATCAGATAAGCTACCAACAATAAGTCGTTATATTTCACAATGCTATATGGCGAAAAAATGGGTGGATTCTTACCCTCAACTTTAGCAACACGGATAGCTATGGGCCCCGTTCAGACAGACGAGTTCATCCATGGTCGGAACAGAGGAGGGGGAGAGAGACAGCTGCGAGGCGCTATTATACTCCATGTTGTAAACCATACCATTTACCGTGGTGTGAGAGGTATTAAGAGTCAATGCTGGCGAAAGAGCTGCGGTCTGAAGGTCATCGTAAAATACAATTAATTAAGAACAGAAATGGTTTAAAACATCTTTCCAATGGTTATTAAGCCAGAATCCATCTTCTCGGTTGAAATTGTCTCTGTGCTTGTATATGTGAATGGCCTCATGAACGAATCTCTCATGGTAGCCGGTTGGTTTGCAAAGAACCTCCGTCTTGGAGAATTCAATGTCATGTGAGCCCAATGAATTATAACAGTGATCTGCCACGGCAGAGGAGTTCGTTCTACCGTGTTTCAAGTCTGCTTTATGTTCGCGGATGCGGTCCGAGATATGTCGTTTGGTTTCTCCAATGTAGCTACTACCACAGAGGCACTTTAGTTTGTAAACGCCCAGGTACTGTATGTCTGGAACAGCATCTTTTACAGATGGAACCAGATCACGGATTTTATGTACTGTGTTGAATCGGACCTGGATCTTGTGTTTATTCAGGATTTTGGAGATCTTTTTAGTGACCCCTGCAATGTAGGGTAAGGTGATGGTTTTGAGTGGCTCCACAAGAGGATCCTTCTTCATGACTGGAGTGATGGCTTTGCAGATTGTGTAGTCGGAGTAACCATTAGCCCTGAGAGCCTGGTGTACGTGCTTGAGTTCACTGGTAATGTGTTCCTGGTCGGAAATGCATTGGGCTCTATGGTATAGAGTCTTGATGAGGGAGTTCTTCTGGGATGGATGGTGGTGGGAATCCGGTTTCAAGTAAGCATCTGTATGGGTTGCTTTCCTGTAGACAGAGTGGCTCATTGAACCATCATGTCTCCTTTTAATTAAGACATCCAAAAAGGGTAGTTTGCCATCTTTTTCGACCTCCATGGTAAATCTGATGGCTGGGTGTATGGAATTGATGTGGTCGCGGAATTCGTCTAGAGCAGGCTGGCCATGTGGCCAGATGACAAAGGTGTCATCAACGTACCTCTTACATAAGGTCGGGCATAGAGTGGCAGTCTGGATGGGGTCAGTTTCAAATTTTTCCATGAATACGTTGGCTACAACCGGAGATAGGGCGGAGCCCATTGGGGTGCCCTCAGTTTGCTTGTAGAAAGTTCCATTCCAGGTGAAGTATGTGTTGGTTGAGCAATGTCTCACCAAGGGGGGTACACCAGTATGCAGTCCTTGATGAACCAGGTCTTCAATGATAGCGATGGTGTCAGGTACCGGGACTTTGGTGAACAAGGACACCACATCAAAACTGACAAGCAGGTCGTCTGGGGACAGGGAAATGCCTTTGATTGTCGATACCAGGTGAGTAGAATCTAATACCGCAGAGGTGTTTTTTCCAGTGAAAGGTCGCAGTATATCAGCAAGAAAACGTGCCAGTTTGTAGGTGGGGGAGATGATAGTAGAGACGATGGGACGAAGGGGTGTATCTTCTTTGTGTATCTTTGGAAGGCCATATAATCTTGGTGGTCAGGCAGCAGAGGGTTTCAACGAGAACTGTTTGATCTCATCAATTAATGCTGTTGAATCAGAGATCATTTTGTTCGTTTTGGTGACCAGGCTGTTGGTGGGATCTCTTTTTATTTTTGTATAGCTGCCATCGTTGAGTAGTTCTCAATTAAAAAAGAGGGATGATATTGTCGTCCTCTCAGCCGACAAGGGCAATGCCACTGTCATCATGGACAAAACAGAATATAACACATTGCCTTACTCGAGACTTTAGTTGTTATTTTTGCCGTGATCTGCTCCATTAACGGATGTAGAAAGTAAAATAACTTGTAGCGTGTTAAACTTCTTTCAACGTAGCCAACTGTGCTAATCGGAGTGTTGGGAGCAAGGGCAACACTAAAACACAAGCGCATGACTAAACAGTTTAACACGCAGGCTGTGCTATAAACTGTTTAACACGCAGGCTTTCGCGAAAAATATTATCCATAATACACGTTTTTTTTGGTTAGATCACGTAAAATTGTACCAAAAAAACTGTATTATGTGCTATAAACCTGTATTGTGTGCTATAGACAATTACCTTTATGTTCATGTTCAGGAAATGACGATACAGTACAGAAAATTATGAGCACGCGGTACACCACCAGTGGCTACCGCGTCTACTACCGCGTGTGCAGGCGGTGCAACTGCACTGGCCCACACGAGCGGGGAGCGGCTGCATTGCCACGCCACGTGGAGGAGAGGGGGACATTGGCAGGCTCCATTTTCTTGTTCCTTGCACCAGGCCCAGAGACCCTCACACAGAGACCCAGACCCTCACACAGAGACCCAGAGACTCGCACAAAGACCCAGAAGAGACCCTTACAGATAGCCAGCGACTCGCACACAGAGTCACAAGAGACCGACAGACGCTGGACACGAGAGGCCCAGAGACCAATGCGGCAGCGACTCCGTGAGCAGGGATGGCGCGTGACCGCGCTTTCGGTGACACCACGTGGTGATGACACCACGTGCCGAGTGCGCGCGCCGAGTCACGTGGAGGCGGGCGGCCATCTTACCTGGGGACAGTGCTGTACTGTAACAGCGGGGGAGCGGTGGTGCAGCGGTTAGCGCGGTGCTGTGTGTAAACATCGCCACTAGGGAGAAAAAGGCGGCCGGGCGTGGTGCTGGCTGCCCACCCCCTCGTGTGCCATGCATAGCTGCTCGCTAACAGCACTTGCCCCAAAAGTCTGTTCAGGATATACGGGGGATCTTTGTGTCAGTCTGTGTGTGTGTCTGTGTGAGTGTGTGAGTGAGTGTGTGAGCGGCAATATCTTTTCATCGGTTGCGTAACGCTGTGTGGAAGCTACCTGGTCTGTCACTTCGCATTAAGCTTCGGGTCTTCTCGGCCACGGTCATTCCCTTCCTTCTCTACACTTGCGAAACGTGGACCCCCCTAATGGAGCATCTTCGCAGGTTGGAAACATTTAAGCTGGCCTGCCTACGATCCATCCTGGGTTTAACCAGGCTGGATTGTGTGAGGAGCTCATAAATCCTCAAAAGAGCTGGGCAAGGTCCCATCGGTGAGCTCCTCTGGCAGGCAAGGCTGTGTTGGCTGGGTCATGTAGCCCGCATGCCCAGCCACCGCATGCCGAAACAGCTTTTGTTCGGTCGGATCGAGGGGGCTAAACGGGCGTGGCATGGGCTAGAGAAGAGATGGAGTGATGTGGTACAGGAGGACGTGGAGCTGAGTGGACTTGCCGATGACTGGTACCAGCGCTGTCAAGATCGGCCTCTGTGGAGGAGGCTCGTGAAGAACGCTACTGGGCAGTTGGAGGCAGTCGCCCTCCAACAACGGAGGGCGGAGGAGTGACGCTCACAACAACGAGCGGAGCGCCGGGTGACTAAGGCACAGCAGGTTGGCACAGTAGGGGGCACAGGTGGTGCATCAGCCAGTCATCTCAGTCGACCCGTGGCACCTGAGTCTGCCCCGTGACCTCCTGCCAGCGGGCGTTCGACACTTCACGTGGCCTCAAGGTGCACATGGCCTGGCACAAGCGTCGTGGTGACGTCGCCGCCCTACTTAGTGGCGAATGGCGGTTGTTGTTGAGTGAGTCTGTGAGTGAGTCTGTGTGTGTGAGTGTGTAAGTCTATGTGTGTGTGCGTGCACGTGTGCGTGCACATGTGGATCGCCACACAAATTTGGTGAAACTCCTACCCGTGGTCGCTGAGGTCGCCATCTCCTGGCCTAGCCAGGGTCTGGGCAGCGCAGCAAGCGGAGACATTTCCAGCTCTCGGAGATTGAATGTTTCCCCCTCACACGCGTTGGTTCTCTCCCCTCACATGTATACTCGCTCTTGAATGGAGCTGGGCAAACATATGTCATGCAGTGGGGCCCATTGCCTGAAACATCGCCCATGATATATTTTCCTCTTAAGGCAGCCGTTGTATTAACGAATGAGTTCAGTGATTTGTGTTATTTGTGCACCACTGCCAACGCGGTATCGACAAATAATCCCAATGTAGGACCACAGAGCTTGGGGATATTGTTGGTCGCGCCGGTTTCTGGCTGGCTGCAACACCAATGCACAAAATACAGCACTAACATAGAATATGTATGTATGTTGAACTTCTATCGCACCGTACGTAGCCAACCGCGCTAATCGAAGGTGCTGGGGAAGGACAACAAACTAAGCACAAAAAGCGGTTCTAAGAAAATGAGTTGTCAAAGACATTTAAAAGTGCAGAGCTCCAATGGCTTCCAAATATCGGAAGGAAGAGCGGTCCAGATGGCCGCAGAAGCACATCTAAAAGCGGCGCGATGCGGTGACCGCACCCCAGAGCCCCCCCCAACGCCCCTTGGACCCCCTCCGCGAAGACAGCGCAGAGTGCTGCTGCTCCCTTGTGACCAGGTCGCGTCTGAAAAAGAGCTACATGGACCAGTGGGCCTTACTTGGTAAATAAAAATAGTTTAGTTCGGGCCACCTCCCGCAACACGACGCTTGTGAGCATGGGGACACCGCGTGCTCCCCTCCAGATCGCATCTCCAGCTCACATCAGCTTATACCTCGACCTTACACCTTGAGCTCACGCCTTAAGCTCGAACTTTCAGTTCACACCTCTGCCTCACCACCTTCTGTTGAGCTCCACCAAGCATGCTCGTCTCAGGTTATTTCATCACGAATACAGTAGCCGCATTGTACAAAGACTCCACCGCCACTCAGGGACATCACCATTCACGGACATCTCCGCCACTCACAGCAGGGGCAACGGACACCACTGGTGACATTTCACATATGTGATTGAGATGCTCAGCAGTGGTTTCAGGTGCATTTTGATGACTCCATGAGAACCGTTCTTGATCTGCTGAAGTAGGAGCAATAATCCTCGTGCCACTTTTTTAGTTCGTCCCAGAGCACGCTACACCGACTGGGTCGTGGCAGTGACAGCAGCAGCAGCAGTGACATCGTGGCGCGTCACTGACACGGCTAAACACACATGAGCGGAGACGCAGTGGCGGCGGCAGGCAAAGCACATCCCTCACATGAACACTAAATCAAGCTACACTCTAGCCCACAGATGTGTCAGTCAAAGACAAAGATCCTCCGTAAAGACTTAAGACTGTTGTGGCAAGCGCTGTTAGCGAGCGCCTTATTAAGGCTGACATGGCATGTGAGGTAGCCTAAGCTAAATGAGCACCAGGCACTAATTTGAGACTGAGTCGACCTAGGGGAGGCCTAGTCACGATTTAGATAATCATCACTGGTGTTGGCACGCTAACCTTTACACTTCTGCTCACCACAGATCTGTCAGTCACAAGCATACACATTGGAAGCAATCAACATCGGGCATATAAATGGTTCTGTTTAGACAACTTCACCAGTCCATCCAACTGCTGGTGGTAAAGGTAGGTTCACACCTTCTGTTAGCCGAAAATATCACTCGTGTCCTTGAGCATGTGATTGAGTCACCAAGGTGAATGTAGGCAAGGCGAGGCAATCATCTAGAAATGACTGACAAAGGATCTACATTAACCAGCTTTTCGAACAATATTATGACTTCACTTAATACAAAACAATATTCTTAGTAACTATTATTCTTAAAAAATAACAATAACTTATTTTAATGGATGACGCGTAAACAAAGGAGGGAACATGGAAAGGGTGCAGCGATGTTGGAATGTTATTTATTTTGTATTATTTCTTATTTGGGGTGGTGGTGGTGTTGGTAGAGGTAAAGGTGTTTATAGAGTTGGCAATTGTAGGATAGGTAGCGTTGATAGGGCTGTTGTTGGAAAGAGTGATGGTGTCGGTTGGGGTGGTCGTGTTGGTAGGAGTCATTGTGTTGGTAGGATTGGTGTTGGTAGGGTTGGTGTTGGTAGGGGGAGTGGTGTTGGTAGGAATAATGGTGTTGGTATGGTTGGTGTTGGTAGGGTTGGCGTTGGTAGGGTTGGTTTTGGTAGGAGTGGTGGTGTTCGTCGGAGTAGTTGCGTTTGGTAAGGGTAGCGGTGTTGGGAGGGGTGGTGGTGTTGGTAGGTGTGCGGATTCTAAAGGTGGTGGAGTTGGTAGGAGTGGTGGAGCAGGCATTGATCCGGGCCATGAAGAGTGGTCTCTTTGCCCTCATGATCACGAGGCGGGACTCACGCTCAGCTGGGGTGATGATGTGGGAAGGAGTGGTGGTGAGGGTAGAGGAAGTGATGGTGGTCAGGGTTGGGTTAGTAGAGGAGGTAGTGTTAGTAGGTGTGTGGTTGGTAGAGGTGGTGGAGTTGGTAGGAGTGGTGGAGCAGGCATTCATCCAGCCATGAAGAGTGATCTCTTTTCCCTCATGATCATGAGGCTGGACACATGCTCAGCTGGGGTGATGTGGGTAGGGGTGGTAGTGAGGGTAGAGGAGGTAATGTTGATAAACGTGGGATTGGTCAAAGTGGCGGAGTTGGTAGGAGCGGTGGAGTTGGTGATTGAGCTGGTAGGGGTAATTGAGCTTATTTTAGTGCGGCGGGCATTGATGCGGGCCATTATCATGAGGTGACACCACTCACACTCAGCTGGGATGATGGTGTTGGTCCGGGTGGTAGTGAAGGTGGAGAAAATGCTGTTGGTAGGGTTTGTAGGGGTGGAAGGGGTGGTGGTGTTAGTCAGGATAGTATTGGTAGAGGTGTTGGTATTTAAAAGTGTGATGGTGTTAGTCGAGATAGCGGTGTTTTTCGGGGTGGGGTTTGTCATGGTGGTGTTGGTAGGAATGGTGGTGTTGGTAGGAGTGGTGGTGTTGGTAGGAGTGGTGCTGTTGGTGGGTGCGCTGGTAAGTGTTGGTGAGCTATTCATCATGGAGCAGCCATCCAGTTGAGTCTTTAGGGATCTATGGGTCCTCTTGATTTTCATGGGGTGGCACTTGCTCCGAGCCAATTTCCACATGGATCCTCTCATGTAGCGGCTTCGGTAAACTCGTCTGCGCTGCGATGACTTCTGTTTAAAACCGGAAACAAAATCATTATGAGAGGCAAGAGATTGCAGTCTCCTTCTTCCCCTGTTGGTCACTCCACTCAAATATGTTTTTTTCACTTACCATCTGCCACACCACCACCATTGATTGAGCACGAGTGTTGTACCTGCCTTTCAGTGGCAAATATCGGACAACTATTTGTAATCCACCAACATGAACAATGTGTGCTTGTAATAAATGTGTGCGACTTTGTCGAGGATGTGAGTGTGATTTTTTATTGTTTGTTGTTGTAACGTTCTAACCTGCCTCTCCTGTACATCTGTGAAAAATAGCTTAATAGCTCATCGGATTCTTCCAGTATAAATATTCTGATTCTGATTTGTGTCATCTATGCATGTGAGATTATGACATTTGCCTGAGTGATCTATATCCATGATGCCTCTCTGGGTGTGGTGTCTCTGTTGTGGTGTCCTGCTGATGTTCTATGTTACAGTGACGCCAGCATACTCTCTCTCTTATTAGTGGATTCTTCAGCCAGACTCTTAGGCTGGTAATGGTGATCCCCGCGCTCTCCACGTCGTAAGTGATGGCCACCGGCCCACTGTGCAGCATCTTCATCAAGGTCGTCCACCTTGAGGGAGACGGGTATTCTCCATCTTGGGGAACCGTCATCTGTGGTGCCGCCGCAGCGGAGCCGCTCCAGCGGAGCCGTGCCCACCGCCGCGTCGCCGTCACCGATGCCTCGGATTTCCCGCCACTCTCCCGGGGCTGGTGCCTTCTCAGACGTCCGCGTTTTGCCCACTGCACAGTCGTGAGGCCGCCGCAGCAGAGCCGCTCTGCCGAGGCCGTGCCCACCGCCGTGAAGCCGCCACCGGGGGATGCCGACGCCAACGCGGTGCACCCTCGCCACCCCCCCTCCCCCCGCACGAACGCACACACGCCCCACGTAGAGCCAGGAGGGGAGGTCACCCGGCCGATAGGTTTTTTTTCCAGAAGTCCCTAATGGGATCGATCTTCATGGTTTCCTGCGGCCGGGAAATTGGGCGATCTTCCCCCTGTAGCTGACATGCACTGCGGCGCCGGGACCTAATATTAAAGTTGCATGGTCACGGCAAGGGCCATCGAGCCACCGCGAGTGGAACCACACACACACAAGCACGGGTCAGTGGACTGGTAGCGGGAGAACAGAGAGCGGATGTCGGAGAGATCACTGCGGCGACATCACCCGAGTTGGGATCCGGGTATCGAAGGGTGGGAAAATCCGAGCCCCTGATTGGACGGGAGGCCAAGGGAGCGAAACGGCGAAATTCCTTTGTTGTAGGTGGGATAAAGGGAGGGGGATTCAGGTAGCAAGGCAGTTCTTCAAGATCATCGCGGTCCACGCAGGAGGGGAGTTAGCCGTTCGAGACGTCCGCGTGATGCACTTCAGCGCAGCCAGGCTCAACCCTCTACTGATCGCTTTTCTACAGCTTCCAGCGCAGCAGAGTGGAAGTACACGTGAGTAAGAGAGAGAGGTAAGTTTGGGCTATTTGATCGAGGGTAGAAAGCAGAGCGATAGGCAGAGGAAATACAGTCTAGGATCTCAAGGGGAATAGGCTGACATCCACTGACCCACACAATTACGCGTAGCTTAACGGGTTGCTTGCGGTAAATAAAATAACTGGTAGGGGAATAAACTGTTTCGTGTGCTCCTTTGGAGGGTGAAGAGGAGGGTGGAGAGTGTTTTGTGTTCGCGCGCACACGCGGCTGTTTGCGGCGAATAAAGGAGTAGAGCGTGCTTGGTGTCCGTACCTGTACGATCGTTTACAGTATTGTTCAGCACGCGCGTGCCTACACGACTATTTTTGGTGGTGCCCAGCGCTCGCGTACCTGCGCAATCGCCTACAGTAGCGGTTTGTGCTCACGTGCGTGCGCGGTTTACAACGAGGTTGAGCTTTCATTTGTGACCAGGTTCCATCTGAAAAATAAGTTAGTACCTCAGTGGGCTTTGACTGGTATGATGGGGGTGTTCTTGATTTGAAGCTTTCGTGACTGCAGGAATCCATACTCTTTGGTTCTTTCGGCAAGGTCACGTAGGTATAAAATCAAATAAATCAGTCTGCCTCAGCAGCAGACCATGCTTTCCCCACCCGATGATGGACGCTTGTGTTGCACCCGAAACATCGTGATTTACTTTATTTTATACCTACGTGACTTTACCGAAAGAACCAAAGAGTATGATGGGGCTGGTTTAGTTTTATTTGTTTGTGTTTGGGTGATTTGTTAACCTTTCTTGTACTTTGCACTATTACATGTTTTTGTAGTATTTGTTGTTGTAACGTTCTTACCAGCCCCTACCGGACATCTGTGAAAAAGAGCTTTATAGCTCATCGGATTCCTCAACCATTAAAAAATATTATTGTTCTGACTCTACTGGCTAGGGGACATTGTTCTGTCCGCACCAGCGCAACTCACCAACGCCGCACAAGGACAGCTGAGTCCAGCACATGTCCCAAATGCCACGCTGCCAGTAACAAAAAACACCCTTAAAGTTGCAGTGGATAATTTTTAAGTATACTTAATTGAGCAAGGTGTTTGCTTGTTCCAAATGACATATGCGACTTTGTCTAGGATGTGTGCGTGGATGTGATATATACTTGTGTGTGTGGTGTATGCGAGTGAGATTCTTATATCTGCGCGAGTGATCTGTACGCGTGATGCATCTCTGCGTGTGGTGTCTCTGCATGTGGTGTATGTCACGGTGCCACGCTGATGGCCTGTGTGAGCGTGAAGTCGGCACTCACCACTGCATTCTTCAGCCGCCACTCCGAGGCTGAGGAGGGTGATCCCCGCGCTCGCCACCTCGTAGGCGATGGCCACCGGCCCGCTGTGCAGCATCTCCATGAAGGTCGTCCACCCTGAAGGAGCTGGGTCGTCGTCTTCTCCTCCTCCTTGGGGAACCTCCATGCCATGGCTGGGAGAGGAAGCGACTCGAGGCACCCTCTCGGCTTCGTGACCTGTGAGGCGGTTGCTGATGTGGACGGCCACGGTCGCTTTGGTGAGAGGTAGAGGCTGTCCGGCCTGTGGCGGTTGGACCTCCCAGGCTCCCCTCAGCTTAACCAGCCAGTTAGGGGAGAAATTCTTCTCCTCCGTGGGCACAGACGCGAGGAACGCGGAGCTCGCCACGAGCAGCGTCACGAGGGTGCGTGAAGTACTGCGCAGCCCGTGAGCCTCCATGGTGACTGCTACGAGAGAGGCTCCAGGAGGCTTCGTGCAGAGAGGCGCTCCTCAGCAGGCAGCTTGCAGCGTGGCTCTAGCGGCACACTGGGTGGAAGCGGGTGTGACGTCACGGCCCGAGGGCGGATGTGTGTTGTGTCTCATCTGTGTGTGTCTGTATGTCTGTGTGTGTGTCTGAGTGTTTGTGTGTATGTCTGTGTATCTGTGTGTGTATCTGTGTGTTTGTGTGTGTCTGTGTGTGTGTGCGGTAGTGTAGTGATTAGCGCGCTGTGCTATGAACCTAGCGACCCGGGGTTCGATTCCTGCTCACGGCCACCAACACTGGTGTCGTGTGCCGTGCCGGTCTTCGTAGGTGCTGCTCGTTATGGCTACAAGGGGAGGCCCAGGAGTGGTTGAGGTAATCGTCAGCAGTGTTGGTGGCCGTGAGCGGGAGTCGAACTTGGAGGGCAGCGTGGCATTCACTGCAACAACACCGCCCGCGCTCCGACTGGTACACGGTCCGAACAGTGCAGAGTGCACATAATTCGCGGCGTCTCTCGCACGGTCCGGGTCTCTGTGTGGAGAGCGGGAGACGAAGGCGAGGATCACACAGGGTAGAGGGTGCACGTCGGCACTGCTTCCCACGTCACAACACGAGTCACGTCACATCACAGACTCATCCTCACCGTGAACCAACATCATCAACACAAACCCACATCTTCTTAGTTCTTTCGGTAAAGTCACGTTGAAGGGAAACAATGAAATAATAAAATATATATAAAACAATAAAAATTTTCACGACGTTTCGACCATAACACAAACGGTCGTCATCAGGTGTGTCGGTTTGCATGAAATTATTTATTTTCAAACGGTGTATTTATTTATTTATTTAAAAAAACGTTAGCGCCACGTGCAGCGATTTGGCAGTTTATTTAGAAGAACTAGTCCATCTATGTTCTGAAAAGAGGAGGGGGGAGACGACAAATTTTAATGTATGCTGTCTGAAAGCCACTTTAAGCGTGAACAATCAATTAAGACCTGAAATGGTTTATCAAATCTTTCCAATGCTAAGCCAGAATCCATCTTCTCGGTTGAAATTGTCCCTGTGCTTGTATATGTGGATAGCCCTTCGCTTGGAATGGAACTTTCTACAAACAAACTGAGGGCACCCCAATGGGCTCCCCCCTATCTCCGGTTATAGCTAACATTTTCATGGAGAAATTTGAGACTGACGCCATCCAGACTGCCACTGCGCCCAACCTTATGGAAGAGGTACGCGGATGACACTTTTGTCATCTGACCACATGGCCGGCCTGCTCTAGACCAATTCTTCGACCACATCAATTCCATACACCCAGCCATCAGATTTACCATGGAAGTCGAAAAAGATGGCAAGCTACCTTTTTTGGATGTCCTAATTAAAAAGAGACCTGATGGTTCAATGAGCCACTTTGTCTACAGGAAAGCTACCCATACGGATGCTTATCTGAAACCGGATTCCCATCACCATCCATCACAGAAGAATTCTCTCATCAAGACTCTGTATCATAGAGCCCAATGCATATCCGACCAGGAACACATAGGCAGTGAACTCAAGCACGTACACCAAGCTCTTAAGGCTAATGGTTACTCCGACTATACAATCCGCAAAGCTATCACTCAAACCATGAAGAAGTACCCTCTTGAGGAGCCTTTCAAAACCATCACTTTACCCTACATTGCGGGGATCACAAAAAAGATCTCCAAAATCTTGAATAAACACAAGATACAGGTCCGTTTCAACACATTACATAAAATCCGTGATCTGGTTCCGTCTGTAAAAGATGTGATTCCGGGCATACAATACCCTGGTATCTACAAACTAAGTTGCCTCTGTGGTAGTAGTTACATTGGAGAAACCAAACGCCATGTCTCGGACCGCATTCGTGAACACAAAGGAGACCTTAAACACGGTAGGACCAACACCTCGGCCGTGGCAGATTATTGTTATAATTCAGTAGGCTCACATGACATTGACTTTTCCAAGACAGAGGTTCTTTGTAAGCCATCTGGCTACCATGAGAAATTCGTTCATGAGGCTATCCACATATACAAGCACAGAGACAATTTCAACCGAGAAGATGGATTCTGGCTTAGCAATCATTGGAAAGATTTGATAAACCATTTCAGGTTTTAATTGATTGTTCACGCTTACAGTGGCTTTCAGACGGCATACAATGATTGTTTCGTCTCCCCCCTCCTCTTTTCAGAACATAGATGGACTCGTACTTTTAAATAAACTGCTAAATCGCTGCGTGTGGTGCTAACGTTTTTTATAAATAAATAAATAAATACACCGTTTAAAAATAAATACATTTATGCAAACAGACACACCTGATGACGACCGTTTGTGTTATGGTCGAAACGTCGTGAGAATTTTATTGTTTTATATATATTTTATTATTTTATTGTTTCCCTTCAACGTGACTTTACCGAAAGAACTAAGAATATGAATTACTGCAGTCACGAAAGCTTTAAATCACAAACCCACATCATTAACACGGACCCACATCATTAATAAGAAACTCACATCAACGCGAGGTTACATCTTTACCACTCACCCACAACACTGGACATCTGTGAGAAAGAGCTGTATAGCTCATCTGACTCCAGTATAAATATTCTGATTCTGACATGAACTCACATCGTCACGACTCACTCACAACACACCACCACCACTATCAGTAACACCACAAACGCCACCACTCCTCCTGCCAGTACACTACACAGACACACACGTCCTCACCACTCACATCACCACTCACCTACAGTTCCTCACTTCCTCCAGAGAGTCGCTGCTTCTGTCGTCTCGGTGCTTCTCTACCGCCACATGTGAGAAAAAAGATCGGCAGAAACAAGTGGGGGCGGGGCTCGGTGATCACGCCCTCAGTGACGCAATATCCTGTGAGCCCCTCCCCCCCAGCACCTTCCCCCCCCCCTCTACGCCCCCTCCCCCACTCACACCGCCAAAGACAAAGCTCCCGCGTATTTAGCCTTAAGAGAGCACTACTAACAACAACCCCACCACTAACAACGCCACCACCAATAACAACCCCACCACCAATAACAACCCCACCACCAATAACAACCCCAATACCACTAACAACCCCACCACCACGAACACCACCACCACTACTACCACACCACCACTAATACACAGTTCTGATCCACACCTCAGCTGCTCCCCACACGCGATGCTTCTGCTGCTCTCTCTACTTCCGCTTACGCCGGTGAACGTGGCGCCAACTTCTGAAGCGGTTCGCTGCCTGGGCCTCCTCTGGGTCGACTCAGCCTGAAGGTGAGAACCTCGCATGGTGTGGACACCTCAGCAGTGGTGGAGGAGAGACAAAGGCGACCCACAGCCGTAGGCTTCTAAACAGCTGCTGGGCTCACGGCATCGGTTCAAGCAGAGCCCGGCTCTGCTGCTGAGGCACTGAAGGTGGAAAGCGGTCCAGAGTGGCGCTCGAGTTGAGCCATTGCTGCTGATGAGAGGCTGATGGGATCAGTCAAATATACTTTTTTATCTTTGCAAGGAAGGGTTTATTGTGAAGGAGGCGAATCGCGTGCTGGCGGAGGAGGCCTCCACTAGACGCCGCTAATTAGGGTATTTGGTCTACTCTTCCACGCTGATCTCCACGTTTTGGAGCAAGGTGGGCGTACCCACACTTTACCCCACCACATGCGGGTCGTTAGCTCACTGGACTTGCACTGCAGAGGTGCAGGTTCGATTCCATCGCCCACACACCCACCCACTCACTTGCCCACTCACCAACTCACCCACTAACCCATCTATTCACCCACCCACAGGGACATGTGGAGACACGGAGACACATGGACACACGGATACATAGAGCCTTGATAAAGTGGTTGTGTAGGTGGTGTTAGAGTATCAGCATCAATGTGGTTGTTGTGGTTATGTTGCTTGTTATGGTTGTGGTGGTTGAGGTGATGTTGGTTGTGGTGGTTTTGAATGTGGTGGCAGTGGTTATAGTTGTGGTTGTATCGCTGGTTGTAGTGGTGGTTCAGGTTTTAGTTGTGGTGTAGGTGGTTATGTTGGTTGTTATGGTGCTTTTGGTTGTGGTAATAATTGCGGTTGTGGGGGGTATATTTTTTGTGGCTATAGTTGTGTACGTGGAGGTTGGGGTTTTCATGGTTATAGTTACAGTTGTGGTTATGTTATTGTTGTTGTTATACTTGGGGTTGTGGTTATAATTGTGATTGTGGTACAAGTTGTGATGGTTATCTTCTTTGGTTCTTTCGGTAAAGTCACGTAGAATGAGAATAAAATAATAAATTGATAAAATAAAATAACACAATAATATTCTCACGACGTTTCGGCCACAACACAAGCGGCCTTCATCAGGTGAAGGGAGCGAGACTGTCTGGTAGGACAGCGCTGGAGTGAGAGAGCCACGTTCAGATCACGGCTTTTAAGCTGTGTGAGAAGAACAAAGAGCCTTGACGAAGGAATTAGCATAAAATTTAGCATTGAAAAGGCTGAATGATTAGCTTGTGACTGGTCACAGAAATAGCTATGTTAAAAGTTAAAGCATACACATCCGCAGAGGCACCCATTGTTAAAAGGAATTAGCATAGAATTTAGCATTGAAATAGCTAAATTAAGGCATTCGCTTGTAACTGCTACAGAAATAGTTACGTTGAAGTCAGAGCATACACATTCACCGAGGCACTTAGTACAAATCAAAACAGGAGAATTTAGCATTGAAATAACTAGGCGAATTTAGCATTGAAATAACTGGGTGATTTGCTGGTGACTGGTCACAGAATACTATATACTATATAGTGAACCAATAAAAACTAAAATATAAATTACCTTCATGTTATCAATAAACTCTATATTCTCCAATCAGCTAAGCTACCAACCATAAGTCGTTATATATCACAATGCTATATGGCGAAAAAATGGGTGGATTCTTACCCTCAAATTTCCGTACCACGGATAGCTACGGGCCCCGTTCAGACGGACGAGTTCGTCCATGGTCGGAACAGAGGAGGGGGAGAGAGACAGCTGCGAAGCCCTAGTATACTCCATGTTGTAAACCATACCATTAACCGTGGTGTGAGAGGTATTAAGAGGCAATGCTGGCGAAAGAGCTGCGGTCTGAAGGTCATCGTAAAATTACAATTAATTAAGAACAGAAATGATTTAACACATCTTTCCAGTGGTTACTAAGCCTGAATCCATCTTCTCGGTTGAAATTGTCTCTGTGCTTGTATATGTGAATGGCCTCATGAACGAATCTCTCATGGTAGCCAGTTGGTTTGCAAAGAACCTCCGTCTTGGAGAAGTCAATGTCATGTGAGCCCACTGAATTGTAACAGTGATCTGCCACGGCAGAGGAGTTCGTCTTACCGTGTTTCAAGTCTGCTTTATGTTCGCGGATGCGGTCCGAGATATGTCTTTTGGTTTCTCCAATGTAGCTACTGCCACAGAGGCACTTTAGTTTGTAAACGCCCGGGTACTGTATGTCTGGAAGAGCATCTTTTACAGATGGAACTAAATCACGGATTTTGTGTACTGTGTTGAATCGGACCTGGATCTTGTGTTTATTCAGGATTTTGGAGATCTTTTTAGTGACCCCTGCAATGTAGGGTAAGACATATCTCGGACCGCATCCGCGAACATAAAGCAGACTTGAAACACGGTAAGACGAACTCCTCTGCCGTGGCAGATCACTGTTACAATTCAGTGGGCTCACATGACATTGACTTCTCCAAGACGGAGGTTCTTTGCAAACCAACTGGCTACCATGAGAGATTCGTTCATGAGGCCATTCACATATACAAGCACAGAGACAATTTCAACCGAGAAGATGGATTCAGGCTTAGTAACCACTGGAAAGATGTGTTAAATCATTTCTGTTCTTAATTAATTGTAATTTTACGATGACCTTCAGACCGCAGCTCTTTCGCCAGCATTGCCTCTTAATACCTCTCACACCACGGTTAATGGTATGGTTTACAACATGGAGTATACTAGGGCTTCGCAGCTGTCTCTCTCCCCCTCCTCTGTTCCGACCATGGACGAACTCGTCCGTCTGAACGGGGCCCGTAGCTATTTGTGGTACGGAAATTTGAGGGTAAGAATCCACCCATTTTTTCGCCATATAGCATTGTGATATATAACGACTTATGGTTGGTAGCTTAGCTGATTGGAGAATATAGAGTTTATTGATAACATGAAGGTAATTTATATTTTAGTTTTTATTGGTTCACTATATAGTATATAGTATTCTGTGACCAGTCACCAGCAAATCATCCAGTTATTTCAATGCTAAATTCGCCTAGTTATTTCAATGCTAAATTCTCCTGTTTAGATTTGTACTAAGTGCCTCGGTGAATGTGTATGCTCTGACTTCAACGTAACTATTTCTGTAGCAGTTACAAGCGAATGCCTTAATTTAGCTATTTCAATGCTAAATTCTATGCTAATTCCTTTTAACAATGGGTGCCTCTGCGGATGTGTATGCTTTAACTTTTAACATAGCTATTTCTGTGACCAGTCACAAGCTAATCATTCAGCCTTTTCAATGCTAAATTTTATGCTAATTCCTTCGTCAAGGCTCTTTGTTCTTCTCACACAGCTTAAAAGCCGTGATCTGAACGTGGCTCTCTCACTCCAGCGCTGTCCTACCAGACAGTCTCGCTCCCTTCACCTGATGAAGGCCGCTTGTGTTGTGGCCGAAACGTCGTGAGAATATTATTGTGTTATTTTATTTTATCAATTTATTATTTTATTCTCATTCTACGTGACTTTACCGAAAGAACCAAAGAAGATGAATCATTGCAGTCACGAAAGCTTTAAATCGAAATGTGATGGTTATGTTATGTTTTTGTGGTTATAGTTGTGGTGAAGGTGGTTATGTTGGCTTTCATGGTTGTTGTATGTGTAGGGAGCAGTAGAGTAGGGGTTGAACGCCACGCCACGGACCCGAGAAAGTTCGATTCCCGCTCACGGCCAACACCAGTGACGATCATTTGAACCAGTCCAGGGCTTCCCCTACGTCGACTCTGCCTGAAATGAGTACCTGTTGTGGTGTGTAATAAACATCGCCACTCGGGAGACAAAGACGGTCGGGTGTAGTGCTGGCCACCCACCTGCTTGTGTTCCACACTGCGGGTCTCCATAGGTACTCGCTAACAGAACTTGCCCCAACAGTCTGTTATAGGCTATAGAATAAATCTTTGTCTTTTGTTGTTGTATGTGTGTTGAACTTCTTTCGCACCATATGTTGCCACCTGTGATAACCGGAAATGCGGTTATAGTTGTAGTGGTTATATCATGGTTGTGGTTTTAGTTGTGTCTGGTTTTAGTGCTTAGAGTTGTGGTTATAGATATGGCTATAATTGTGGTTATTGTTGTGGGTGTGGTTATAATTGTAGTTGGTTTTGGTTATAGTTGTGGTTATAGTGGTTATGGTTGTTGGGTATGGTTGTGGCTGTGGTTACATTTGTGGTTACATTTGTGGTTGAATTTGTAGTTCTAGTTGTGGTTGTTGGTTTGTGGTGGTGAGGCTGGTGCAGGTGGTGGGTTGGAGGCCACGTTCCCTGCCCATGCGGTTCCAACAGCGATGGCTCCCTGTGCTATGTGGGTCACATGAACTTGTCTCCCAGCATGCCTTGAAGTCATCATTATAGGAGCCCTCGCCTCCTCTACGCACTCTCCTCCTATCTCTCCCCTCTCACCTCCACGCACTCTCCTCCTACCTCTCACCTCCTCCGCGTGTCTCCTCCTTTCTTTTTTTCCCAGGGTCTCCCTCCTCTCTCTCCCCGTGTCTCCTTCCTCTATGTCGCCGTGTCTCTCTCCTCTCCCTCCCCGCGTTTCCCTCCTATCTTTCTCCGTGTCTCTTCTCTCTCCCCGCTTTTCCCTCTCCAACCTCCTCCTGTCTCCCTCCTCTCTCTCGCCGTGTCTCCTTTCTCTCCCCGTGTCTCACTCTTCTATCTCCCCCTGTCTCCCTCTTGCTTCCCGTGTCTCACTCACTCAGCCACCCACTCAGCCACTCACTCAACCACTCACGTACTCAAGCTTTCAATCAACAACTCACTCACCCAGCCACTCACTCAGCTGCTTAGTCACTCTGCTACCCACTCACTCAACCACTCACTCATTCAGCCTCTCACTCAGCCACTCACTAACTCAGCCACTCACTCCCTCAACCACTCAATCACTCAGCCACTCTCTCATTCAATCACTCACCTAGCCACCTGCTTATTTGTTTATTTTACCAGGTAAGGCCCATAAGATATATCTCTTTTTCAGACGTAACCTGGCCACATATGATTGCCCAATTAAGTGGCATTTTACGTGTCAATTTATATCAGCAACTATAAATGTGGAGTGACAAACAGGAGCCGGGCAAAAATTCACAACGAAGGGGAGAGTGAGAGAAACATGCGAACTCCAAATATACAACAGGCATCAGGGTCAGGATTGTTGTATATATTGTCTTGAAAAATAATAAAAATGAAATGAAAAATGCAAAAGGTGTAATTTTACAAAATTAGGTAATTATGTCAATTTATGCAATTACGCTAATTAGACTCGGCTTTGTTGTCTAGGGGTATTACCAATCGTGATAGTTGTCAGTGATGTGTGGGTTCTGGGTCCATATTTGTCGTGTCACTGGGGTTTATAATAGGCTGGTAGGGTGGGTTCATAATGGCCAGGTAGGGTGGGGTTATAATGGCCAGTGAGAGTGGGGTTATAATGGCCAGGTAGGGTGGGGTAAAATGGCCTTGTCAGGGGTCCACCTCCTCCACCACCAGTTCCACCTCAACCTCCTCCACCTCCCACCTCCTCGCAGGAACCCAGACTCAACAGGTGCCATGGGTTGCCACGCTACGTGCAGGAGGAGGAGCTCATCACTTGAATGTGACGAGCAGTGAGCTTATCACTTGAATGTGAGATGCAGTGCGCTCATCACTTGAGTGTGACATGCAGTGAGCTCATCACTTGAATGTGACATGCAGGGAGCTCATCACATGAATGAATGGGACATGCAGTGAGCTCATCACTTGAATGTGACACGCAGTGAGCTCAACACTTGAATGTAACATGTAGTGCACTGACCACTTGAATGTGACATGCAGTGCGCTCATCATTTGAATGTGACATGCAGTGAGTTCGCCACTTGAATGTGACATGCAGTGAGCTCACCACTTGAATGTGACTTGCAGTGAGCTCAACACTTGAATGTGACATGTAGTGCACTGACCACTTGAACGTCATGCAGTGCGCTCATCACTTGAATGTGACATGCAGGGAGCTCATCACATGAATGAATGGGACATGCAGTGAGCTCATCACTTGAATGTGACATGCAGTGAGCTCAA
This sequence comes from Petromyzon marinus, assembly GCF_048934315.1. NCBI lineage: Eukaryota > Metazoa > Chordata > Hyperoartia > Petromyzontiformes > Petromyzontidae > Petromyzon > Petromyzon marinus. The sequence goes on from NW_027423230.1 coordinate 91,955, forward strand.
CACTTGAATGTGACATGCAGTGAGCTCATCACTTGAAAGTGACATGCAATGAGCTCACCACTTGAAAGTGACATGCAGTGCGCTCATCACTTAAATGTGACATGCAGTGAGCTCGCCACTTGAATGTGACATGCAGTGAGCTCGCCACTTTAATGATATGCAGTGTGTTCGTTACGTGAATAAGACATGCAGTGAGCTCGCCACTTGAATGTGATATGCAGTGAGCTCATCACTTGGACGGGACATGCAGTGTACTCATCACTTGAAAGTGACATGAATTGAGCTCATCACTTGAACATGACATGCCATTTTCTACATCACACGACTATACTGACTAAATATGATGGGTATAGTCGTGTGATGTAGAAAAAAGTTTAGTTGGAGGCATATATTTTTTGTGACGTAAAATTGTAATGTATAATGACTTTTTGTTAGTAGTAGGGTAGTTGCAGTTGCTTAGCGTCAATATACTAAATTCCTCCGCTGATATGTAACCTCAGCTTATTGGAGAGTATATTGAGTATATTGTTTATATTGATGTAGTTTATATTTTAGTTTTTTATCAGTTTACTACACGGTAGTCATTATATAGTGTAGTGTATACCCAGTTACTTAATGTTAACAGCTCAGATTATTGGAGAGTATACTGAGTACATTGATTATATTGATGTAGTTTATATTTATTTTTTTCACATCGGTTTATTGCATGGTAGTAGGGTATGTACAGTTCTTTAGAAACTCCCTTTTTTATTTTCCACATAATGCACTAGCTTGATACGCGGTGGTTTGGGCTGTTGCAGTTCTTTCTTATTAAAATTGAATCTCCCTTTATTATTGCCAATCCTACATGATACACTAACATAATATGACTTTGAGACCCCCCACCTGCCTACACATTCCACAAGGAGTGAATAATCCCATATCTGCATTTGTCATAAACATGCTAAATTCCTCTGTTATGTAAACTTCTTCATCAAGACGCTCTCCTCCTCCCACCCAATTTAAAATACGCTGCCAAGCTTAGCAGTGTTCGTTAGGACGCTGTCTTTCCGACAGCTCTGTTTCTTCACCTGAGGACGGCTGCTTGCGTTGTGGCCTAAACGTGAGAATTTTATTATATTATGTTTGATGTTTATTATTTTATTATTTCCCTTCTACGTGACTTTACTGAAAGAACCAATAATATGGTGCATACCTACTTTTGGTGGGACCTGCTTTCCCTAGAGCAGTGCATACTGACTGTGGTAATACCTGCTATCACTACAGCATTGCATGCTGACAGGTGGTATCCTGCTATGACTACAGCATTGCATACTAACTGTGGTGGTATCCTGCTATGACTACAGCATTGCATGCTGACTGTGGTGGTATCCTGCTATGACTACAGCATTGCATGTTGAGTGGTGGTATCCTGCTATGACTATAGCATTGTATGCTGACTGTGGTGGTATCCTGCTATGACTACAGCATTGCATACAGACTGCGGTGGTATCCTGCTATGACTTCAGCATTGCATACTGATGGTGGTGGTATCCTGCTATGACTAGAGCATTGCATACTGACTGCGGTGGTATCCTGCAATGACTACAGCATTGCATACTGACTGCGGTGGTATCCTGCTATGACTAGAGCATTGCATACTGACTGCGGTGGTATCCTGCTATGACTACAGCATTGCATACTGACTGTGGTGGTATCCTGCTATGACTACAGCATTGCATACTGACTGCGGTGGTATCCTGAAATGACTAGAGCATTGCATGCTGACTGTGGTTGTATCCTGCTATGACTATAGCAGTGCATGCTCACTGTGGTGGTATCTTGCTATGACTACAGCATTGCATGATGACTGTGGTGGTATCCTGCTATGACTACAGCATTGCATGCTGACTGTGGTGGTATCCTGCTATGACTACAGCATTGCATACTGACTGCAGTGGTATCCTGCTATGACATCAGCATTGCATACTGACTGCGGTGGTATCCTGCTATGACTACAGCATTGCATGCTGACTGCGGTTGTATCCTGCTATGACTACAGCATTGCATGCTGACTGTGGTGGTATCCTGCTATGACTACAGCATTGCATGCTGACTGTGGTGGTATCCTGCTATGACTACAGCATTGCATGCTGACTGTGGTGGTATCCTGCTATGACTACAGCATTGCATACTGACTGCAGTGGTATCCTGCTATGACTTCAGCATTGCATACTGACTGCGGTGGTATCCTGCTATGACTAAAGCATTGCATGCTGACTGTGGTTGTATCTTGCTATGACTAGAGCATTGCATGCTGACTGTGGTGGTATCCTGCTATGACTACAGCATTGCATGTTGACTGTGGTGGTATCCTGCTATGACTACAGCATTGCAAGCTGACTGTGGTGGTATCCTGCTATGACTACAGCATTGCATACTGACTGCAGTGGTATCCTGCTATGACGTCAGCATTGCATTCTGACTGTGGTTGTATCCTGCTATGACTATAGCAGTGCATGCTGACTATGGTGATATCCTGCTATGACTACAGCATTGCATACTGACTGTGGTGGTATCCTGCTATGATTACAGCATTGCATCCTGACTGTGGTGGTATCCTGCTATGACTACAGCATTGCGATGCTAACTGTGGTGGTATCCTGCTATGACTACAGCATTGCATGCTGACTGTGGTGGTATCCTGCTATTACTACAGCATTGCATGCTGACTGTGGTCGTTTCCTGCTATGACTCAAGCATTGCATGCTGACTGTGGTGGTATCCTGCTATGACTACAGCATTGTATGCTGACTGTGGTGGTATCCTGCTATGACTACAGCATTACATGCTGACTGTGGTGGTATCCTGCTATGACTACAGCATTGCATGCTGACTGTGGTGGTATCCTGCTATGACTATAGCAGTGCATGCTCACTGTGGTCGTATCCTGCTATGACTACAGCATTGCATACTGACTGCAGTGGTATCCTGCTATGACTACAGCATTGCATACTGATGGTGGTGGTATCCTGCTATGACTAGAGCATTGCATACTGACTGCGGTGGTATCCTGCTATGACTACAGCATTGCATACTGACTGCGGTGGTATCCTGCTATGACTAGAGCATTGCATACTGACTGCGGTGGTATCCTGCTATGACTACAGCATTGCATACTGACTGCGGTGGTATCCTGCTATGACTTCAGCATTGCATACTGATGGTGGTGGTATCCTGCTATGACTAGAGCATTGCATACTGACTGCGGTGGTATCCTGCAATGACTACAGCATTGCATACTGACTGCGGTGGTATCCTGCTATGACTACAGCATTGCATACTGACTGCAGTGGTATCCTGATATGACTTCAGCATTGCATACTGACTGCGGTGGTATCCTGCTATGACTAAAGCATTGCATGCTGACTGTGGTTGTATCCTGCTATGACTAGAGCATTGCATGCTGACTGTGGTGGTATCCTGCTATGACTACAGCATTGCATGCTGACTGTGGTGGTATCCTGCTATGACTACAGCATTGCAAGCTGACTGTGGTGGTATCCTGCTATGACTACAGCATTGCATACTGACTGCAGTGGTATCCTGCTATGACTTCAGCATTGCATTCTGACTGTGGTTGTATCCTGCTATGACTATAGCAGTGCATGCTGACTATGGTGATATCCTGCTATGACTACAGCATTGCATACTGACTGTGGTGGTATCCTGCTATGATTACAGCATTGCATCCTGACTGTGGTGGTATCCTGCTATGACTACAGCATTGCGATGCTAACTGTGGTGGTATCCTGCTATGACTACAGCATTGCATGCTGACTGTGGTGGTATCCTGCTATGACTACAGCATTGCATGCTGACTGTGGTGGTATCCTGCTATGACTATAGCAGTGCATGCTCAATGTGGTGGTATCCTGCTATGACTACAGCATTGCATACTGACTGCAGTGGTATCCTGCTATGACTACAGCATTGCATACTGATGGTGGTGGTATCCTGCTATGACTAGAGCATTGCATACTGACTGCGGTGGTATCCTGCTATGACTACAGCATTGCATACTGACTGCGGTGGTATCCTGCTATGACTAGAGCATTGCATACTGACTGCGGTGGTATCCTGCTATGACTACAGCATTGAATACTGACTGCGGTGGTATCCTGCTATGACTTCAGCATTGCATACTGATGGTGGTGGTATCCTGCTATGACTAGAGCATTGCATACTGACTGCGGTGGTATCCTGCAATGACTACAGCATTGCATACTGACTGCGGTGGTATTTTGCTATGACTACAGCATTGCATACTGACTGCAGTGGTATCCTGCTATGACTTCAGCATTGCATACTGACTGCGGTGGTATCCTGCTATGACTAAAGCATTGAATGCTGACTGTGGTTGTATCCTGCTATGACTAGAGCATTGCATGCTGACTGTGGTGGTATCCTGCTATGACTACAGCATTGCATGCTGACTGTGGTGGTATCCTGCTATGACTACAGCATTGCAAGCTGACTGTGGTGGTATCCTGCTATGACTACAGCATTGCATACTGACTGCAGTGGTATCCTGCTATGACTTCAGCATTGCATTCTGACTGTGGTTGTATCCTGCTATGACTATAGCAGTGCATGCTGACTATGGTGATATCCTGCTATGACTACAGCATTGCATACTGACTGTGGTGGTATCCTGCTATGATTACAGCATTGCATCCTGACTGTGGTGGTATCCTGCTATGACTACAGCATTGCGATGCTAACTGTGGTGGTATCCTGCTATGACTACAGCATTGCATGCTGACTGTGGTGGTATCCTGCTATTACTACAGCATTGCATGCTGACTGTGGTCGTTTCCTGCTATGACTCAAGCATTGCATGCTGACTGTGGTGGTATCCTGCTATGACTACAGCATTGTATGCTGACTGTGGTGGTATCCTGCTATGACTACAGCATTACATGCTGACTGTGGTGGTATCCTGCTATGACTACAGCATTGCATGCTGACTGTGGTGGTATCCTGCTATGACTATAGCAGTGCATGCTCACTGTGGTGGTATCCTGCTATGACTACAGCATTGCATACTGACTGCAGTGGTATCCTGCTATGACTACAGCATTGCATACTGATGGTGGTGGTATCCTGCTATGACTAGAGCATTGCATACTGACTGCGGTGGTATCCTGCTATGACTACAGCATTGCATACTGACTGCGGTGGTATCCTGCTATGACTAGAGCATTGCATACTGACTGCGGTGGTATCCTGCTATGACTACAGCATTGCATACTGACTGCGGTGGTATCCTGCTATGACTTCAGCATTGTATACTGATGGTGGTGGTATCCTGCTATGACTAGAGCATTGCATACTGACTGCGGTGGTATCCTGCAATGACTACAGCATTGCATACTGACTGCGGTGGTATGCTGCTATGACTAGAGCATTGCATACTGACTGCGGTGGTATCCTGCTATGACTACAGCATTGCATACTGACTGCGGTGGTATCCTGCTATGACTACAGCATTGCATACTGACTGCGGTGGTATCCTGCTATAACTAGAGCATTGCATGCTGACTGTGGTTGTATCCTGCTATGACTATAGCAGTGCATGCTCACTGTAGTGGTATCTTGCTATGACTACAGCATTTAATGCTGACTGTGGTGGTATCCTGCTATGACTAGAGCATTGCATGCTGACTGTGGTGGTATCCTGCTATGACTACAGCATTGCATACTGACTGCAGTGGTATCCTGCTATGACATCAGCATTGCATACTGACTGCGGTGGTATCCTGCTATGACTACAGCATTGCATGCTGACTGTGGTTGTATCCTGCTATGACTACAGCATTGCATGCTGACTGTGGTGGTATCCTGCTATGACTACAGCATTGCATACTGACTGTGGTGGTATCCTGCTATGACTACAGCATTGCATGCTGACTGTGGTGGTATCCTGCTATGACTACAGCATTGCATACTGACTGCAGTGGTATCCTGCTATGACTTCAGCATTGCATACTGACTGCGGTGGTATCCTGCTATGACTAAAGCATTGCATGCTGACTGTGGTTGTATCCTGCTATGACTAGAGCATTGCATGCTGACTGTGGTGGTATCCTGCTATGACTACAGCATTGCATGCTGACTGTGGTGGTATCCTGCTATGACTACAGCATTGCATGCTGACTGTGGTGGTATCCTGCTATGACTACAGCATTGCATACTGACTGCAGTGGTTTCCTGCTATGACTTCAGCATTGCATTCTGACTGTGGTTGTATCCTGCTATGACTATAGCAGTGCATGCTGACTATGGTGATATCCTGCTATGACTACAGCATTGTGATGCTGACTGTGGTGATATCCTGCTATGACTACAGCATTGCATGCTGACTGTGGTCGTTTCCTGCTATGACTCAAGCATTGCATGCTGACTGTGGTGGTATCCTGCTATGACTACAGCATTGTATGCTGACTGTGGTGGTATCCTGCTATGACTACAGCATTACATGCTGACTGTGGTGGTATCCTGCTATGACTACAGCATTGCATGCTGACTGTGGTGGTATCCTGCTATGACTATAGCAGTGCATGCTCACTGTGGTGGTATCCTGCTATGACTACAGCATTGCATACTGACTGCAGTGGTATCCTGCTATGACTACAGCATTGCATACTGATGGTGGTGGTATCCTGCTATGACTAGAGCATTGCATACTGACTGCGGTGGTATCCTGCTATGACTACAGCATTGCATACTGACTGCGGTGGTATCCTGCTATGACTAGAGCATTGCATACTGACTGCGGTGGTATCCTGCTATGACTACAGCATTGCATACTGACTGCGGTGGTATCCTGCTATGACTTCAGCATTGCATACTGATGGTGGTGGTATCCTGCTATGACTAGAGCATTGCATACTGACTGCGGTGGTATCCTGCAATGACTACAGCATTGCATACTGACTGCGGTGGTATCCTGCTATGACTACAGCATTGCATACTGACTGCAGTGGTATCCTGCTATGACTTCAGCATTGCATACTGACTGCGGTGGTATCCTGCTATGACTAAAGCATTGCATGCTGACTGTGGTTGTATCCTGCTATGACTAGAGCATTGCATGCTGACTGTGGTGGTATCCTGCTATGACTACAGCATTGCATGCTGACTGTGGTGGTATCCTGCTATGACTACAGCATTGCAAGCTGACTGTGGTGGTATCCTGCTATGACTACAGCATTGCATACTGACTGCAGTGGTATCCTGCTATGACTTCAGCATTGCATTCTGACTGTGTTTGTATCCTGCTATGACTATAGCAGTGCATGCTGACTATGGTGATATCCTGCTATGACTACAGCATTGCATACTGACTGTGGTGGTATCCTGCTATGATTACAGCATTGCATCCTGACTGTGGTGGTATCCTGCTATGACTACAGCATTGCGATGCTAACTGTGGTGGTATCCTGCTATGACTACAGCATTGCATGCTGACTGTGGTGGTATCCTGCTATGACTACAGCATTGCATGCTGACTGTGGTGGTATCCTGCTATGACTATAGCAGTGCATGCTCACTGTGGTGGTATCCTGCTATGACTACAGCATTGCATACTGACTGCAGTGGTATCCTGCTATGACTACAGCATTGCATACTGATGGTGGTGGTATCCTGCTATGACTAGAGCATTGCATACTGACTGCGGTGCTATCCTGCTATGACTACAGCATTGCATACTGACTGCGGTGGTATCCTGCTATGACTAGAGCATTGCATACTGACTGCGGTGGTATCCTGCTATGACTACAGCATTGCATACTGATTGCGGTGGTATCCTGCTATGACTTCAGCATTGCATACTGATGGTGGTGGTATCCTGCTATGACTAGAGCATTGCATACTGACTGCGGTGGTATCCTGCAATGACTACAGCATTGCATACTGACTGCGGTGGTATCCTGCTATGACTACAGCATTGCATACTGACTGCAGTGGTATCCTGCTATGACTTCAGCATTGCATACTGACTGCGGTGGTATCCTGCTATGACTAAAGCATTGCATGCTGACTGTGGTTGTATCCTGCTATGACTAGAGCATTGCATGCTGACTGTGGTGGTATCCTGCTATGACTACAGCATTGCATGCTGACTGTGGTGGTATCCTGCTATGACTACAGCATTGCAAGCTGACTGTGGTGGTATCCTGCTATGACTACAGCATTGCATACTGACTGCAGTGGTATCCTGCTATGACTTCAGCATTGCATTCTGACTGTGGTTGTATCCTGCTATGACTATAGCAGTGCATGCTGACTATGGTGATATCCTGCTATGACTACAGCATTGCATACTGACTGTGGTGGTATCCTGCTATGATTACAGCATTGCATCCTGACTGTGGTGGTATCCTGCTATGACTACAGCATTGCGATGCTAACTGTGGTGGTATCCTGCTATGACTACAGCATTGCATGCTGACTGTGGTGGTATCCTGCTATTACTACAGCATTGCATGCTGACTGTGGTCGTTTCGTGCTATGACTCAAGCATTGCATGCTGACTGTGGTGGTATCCTGCTATGACTACAGCATTGTATGCTGACTGTGGTGGTATCCTGCTATGACTACAGCATTACATGCTGACTGTGGTGGTATCCTGCTATGACTACAGCATTGCATGCTGACTGTGGTGGTATCCTGCTATGACTATAGCAGTGCATGCTCACTGTGGTGGTATCCTGCTATGACTACAGCATTGCATACTGACTGCAGTGGTATCCTGCTATGACTACAGCATTGCATACTGATGGTGGTGGTATCCTGCTATGACTAGAGCATTGCATACTGACTGCGGTGGTATCCTGCTATGACTACAGCATTGCATACTGACTGCGGTGGTATCCTGCTATGACTAGAGCATTGCATACTGACTGCGGTGGTATCCTGCTATGACTACAGCATTGCATACTGACTGCGGTGGTATCCTGCTATGACTTCAGCATTGTATACTGATGGTGGTGGTATCCTGCTATGACTAGAGCATTGCATACTGACTGCGGTGGTATCCTGCAATGACTACCGCATTGCATACTGACTGCGGTGGTATGCTGCTATGACTAGAGCATTGCATACTGACTGCGGTGGTATCCTGCTATGACTACAGCATTGCATACTGACTGCGGTGGTATCCTGCTATGACTACAGCATTGCATACTGACTGCGGTGGTATCCTGCTATAACTAGAGCATTGCATGCTGACTGTGGTTGTATCCTGCTATGACTATAGCAGTGCATGCTCACTGTAGTGGTATCTTGCTATGACTACAGCATTTCATGCTGACTGTGGTGGTATCCTGCTATGACTACAGCATTGCATGCTGACTGTGGTGGTATCCTGCTATGACTACAGCATTGCATACTGACTGCAGTGGTATCCTGTTATGACATCAGCATTGCATACTGACTGCGGTGGTATCCTGCTATGACTACAGCATTGCATGCTGACTGTGGTTGTATCCTGCTATGACTACAGCATTGCATGCTGACTGTGGTGGTATCCTGCTATGACTACAGCATTGCATACTGACTGTGGTGGTATCCTGCTATGACTACAGCATTGCATGCTGACTGTGGTGGTATCCTGCTATGACTACAGCATTGCATACTGACTGCAGTGGTATCCTGCTATGACTTCAGCATTGCATACTGACTGCGGTGGTATCCTGCTATGACTAAAGCATTGCATGCTGACTGTGGTTGTATCCTGCTATGACTAGAGCATTGCATGCTGACTGTGGTGGTATCCTGCTATGACTACAGCATTGCATGCTGACTGTGGTGGTATCCTGCTATGACTACAGCATTGCATGCTGACTGTGGTGGTATCCTGCTATGACTACAGCATTGCATACTGACTGCAGTGGTATCCTGCTATGACTTCAGCATTGCATTCTGACTGTGGTTGTATCCTGCTATGACTATAGCAGTGCATGCTGACTATGGTGATATCCTGCTATGACTACAGCATTGCATACTGACTGTGGTGGTATCCTGCTATGATTACAGCATTGCATCCTGACTGTGGTGGTATCCTGATATGACTACAGCATTGCATGCTGACTGTGGTGGTATCCTGCTATGACTACAGCATTGCATACTGACTGCAGTGGTATCCTGCTATGACTTCAGCATTGCATTCTGACTGTGGTTGTATCCTGCTATGACTATAGCAGTGCATGCTGACTATGGTGATATCCTGCTATGACTACAGCATTGCATACTGACTGTGGTGGTATCCTGCTATGATTACAGCATTGCATCCTGACTGTGGTGGTATCCTGATATGACTACAGCATTGCGATGCTAACTGTGGTGGTATCCTGCTATGACTACAGCATTGCATGCTGACTGTGGTGGTATCCTGCTATTACTACAGCATTGCATGCTGACTGTGGTCGTTTCCTGCTGATGTAGCCCAAGGGTCATAAAGAAGTGGGCGGGGCTAGTGATGTTAAAGTGAGAAATTTGCATGTTATTGTAAGATCGGAGGGCGACTTCCACGCCAAGGGTGCAGAGGTGGCTATTGTAATGTGAGAGATTAGCATGTCAATGTAAGATCGCAGAGCCGCCGCCACGACGAGGACGCGAGCGACTGTGTCTGTGTTAGTGTGAGACATTTAACCTGTTAAAGTAAAATCAGAGAGTCGAAAATAACAACTAACATCGGAAGGTAGGATGGAAACATCACGGCCAGTTATGACATAAACTGGTTAATAACGTCCTTCCAATGATTAGTCAGTCTACCCATTTTCTCGGTTGAAATTGTGTCTGTGTCTATATACAGTGGTACCTCGGTATACGACCGCTTTGGAATACGTCGAAATTGGTATATATCGTGTTTTTACGAGAAAAAATGTCTTGGGATACGACGTCTTGCTTGGGATACGACGCGCTTGCTAGAACTTGTATGGGTCGGGATGAGTCACCGCGTACAGTACCCGCGTATGCCCCGTTCACGACTGAAACAAAGCGAGAGGGGCGGGATGGCGTGGGGGAGAGGGGAGAGAGGCGGGGGACGTGGGGGAGAGGAGCGGGGGGCATGGGGGAGATGGGCAGGGGGCGTGGCAGATAGGAGCGGGGGGCGTGGGGGAGAGGAGCGGGGGGAGAGGGGCGGGGGCAGCGTTGGGGAGAGGGGCGGGGGGCGTGGGGGGCTGCCCCCATGGAGGGTGAAGCCCCGGGTCGAGGCGCGCGCGCGCGTGCGTGGTTGAGGCATGCCACGTGACCAGCGCAGCTGGCAGCAACGCGGTCACGTTGCTTCTGTATGCATTTTAGTAATTAGTGTCTAAATTACCTTCTGGAACGAATTAACGACGTATACCGAGGTACCACTTTACCTGGATGGCTTCATGAACGAATCGTTCACAATCTGGGTGATCTAGCAGCAGAGGGTTTTAAGGAAAACCGCTTGGTTGGTTCGATTAAAGATGTCGAATCAGTGATGATATTATTTTTTTTTTTAACGAGGCAGTTGGTGGGATCTCTATTGATTTTTGTATAGCTACCATCATTAAGTAGGTCCTGAATTTTGTTCTTGTATGTGGTTTTGTCCATGATGTCTGTGGGATTGCCCTTGTCAGCTGAGAGAATGAAGATGTGCTCTATCTTTTTGAATTGAGAAAGCTCAAAGTGCTCATCCTTACCGATGTTGCTAGTAGGTGACTTAGCGTTTTTAAGGATTGCAGCGATTTCCGATCTTGCCACGTCTGCAGTAATATGTCCCAAACCCTTAAGGTCTCCTTAGACCTGGGCAATGATATCATCAACTGGGATGTGTTTAGGGGTGACTGCAAAATTCAACCCTTTGGCTAGAACCGATTTTAGGCTGTCGGAAATTGGACTGTTACTCTGAATGATAACAATCGTGTCAACCTCGAACTTTGTTGTAGCTGATGTTTTCACGGAAAAATTTGTGACAGATGCCATACAGGCATGCACTGTATGTCCGTCCTTGTGGAAGAGGTACGCAGATGACATGTTCGTCATCTGGCCATGTGACCGACCAGCTCTGAACCAGTTCCTCAACCAATTCCATACACCCAGCCATCAAATTCACCATGGAGGTGGAAAAGGATGGCAAGTTACCATTCTTGGATGTTTTAATCGAAAAGAGACCAGATGGCTCAATGGGACACTGTCTACAGGAAAGCCACCCATATGGATGCCTACCTAAAACCTGACTCCCACCACCATCCATCCCAGAAGAATTCCCTCATCAAAACTCTACACCATAGAGCTCGATGTATTTCCGACCATCATCTCCTAGCCAGTGAACTGGAACACGTACACCAAGCTCTCAAGATGAATGGATATTCAGACTACACAATGCTTAAAGCTATCACCCCAACCGCTGAGAAAGAACCATCTGAGGACCCAATCAATACCGTCACCTTGCCATACATAGCAGGGGTCACCAAAAATATTTCCAAAATCATTCATAATCTGCGAAGGATGTGATCTCTGACATGCAATACCCCGGCGTCTACAAACTAAGCTGTGTCTGTGGCAGTAGTTACATTGGGGAAACTAAGCGACATGTCTTGGACCGTGTTCGGGAACATAAGGCAGATCTGAAACATGGTAGGACCAATACCTCGGCTGTGGCTGATCACTGTTTAAATGCGATGAGCTCACACGAAATTGATTTATCCAAAACGAAAGTACTTTGCAAACCCACCGGCTATCACCAAAGATTCGTTCATGAAGCCATCCAGATATATAGACACAGACACAATTTCAACCGAGAATATGGGTACAAACTGAGCAATCATTTGAAGGACGGTATTAACCAGTTCAAGTCATAACTGGCTGTGATGTTTCCATCCTACCTTCCGATGTTAGTTGTTATTTTCGACTTTCTGATTTTACATTAATAGGTTAAATGTCTCACACTAACACAGCCACCATCGCTCACGTCCTCGACATCGCGGCGGCTTTGCAATCTTACATTAACATGCTAATCTCTCACATTACAATAGCCACCTCTGTGCCCTCGGCGTGGAAGTCGCCCTCCCATCTTACATTAACATGCAAATTTCTCATTTAACATCACTAGCCCCGCCCACTTTGTTTGTGACCCTTGGGCTACACCCATTTCAAACCTATAAAAAGTCTGCCTCAGCAGCTTTCCCCCTCCTTTTTCCTCCTGATGACGATTGCTTATGTTGCGATCGAAACGTCATAGTTTTTTGTTTTATAATTTTGTTCTGCGTGACTTTACCAAAAGATACTCTTTGGTTCTTTCGAAAAGGAACGTAGGTATAAAAATAAAAAAATAAAAATTATATATCACGACGTTTCGATTGCAACACAATCGGTCATTCTCAGACAGAAAAAAATAATCCAGCAATGGAACTGAAGAACCAGCGGGCCATACCTACGTAACTTTTACCGAAATAACCAAAAAGTATGGATTCCTGCAGTCACGAAAGCTTTAAGCCATGGTTTATGCTCCTTAATAAATGAAGACACCAAAACGTCTTGACCGCTTACGACGTATGGTGCCTCGTCAGCAGCATCGGGCTCCCTTGAATCAGTGTTGGTGAACTGCCGATATTACACAGACTCTCGTCTTGAAATGGGGGATGAGTTGAGAAAATCTAGAAATCCCCGTGGAGGACAAATAGAGCGGACTTTGAACGTTGGAATGTAAGCTCGTGGATTATTGCATTGCGCGGGTGCATGGGGATATTGCGGGGACAGTGGCTTCCACACAGAACTTCGATGTGGGGTCTATCTCCGTTAGATTATTGGGCAAGTTGTAACACAGGGGCGCGTTGAATATGGAAGACTACATACTCTAATCTCCGCTAACAGATTATATCCTCATGTTTGCGTCAGGATAAACAATTCATACATTACAGCCTACGGTGCTGCACATTTCAGGTTGCGGTAGTGCTATGGTTAACGTGCTGTGATACAAACCCGGCAATCCAGGTTCGATTCCCGTTCACGGTCAACACCTGCGATGGTTATCTGAACCGGTCCCGGGCCTCCCCTTGGTCGACTTAGCCTTAAATGAGTACCTAGTGCGGTTTGTAGTAAGCTTCGCCACTGAGGAGACAAAGGCGGCTGGGAATGGTGCTGTTAAGGCTTCAGCGGGGATCTTTGTCTTTGTTTGCTACACAGCATAGGTCGGCCTCTGTAGAGGAGGCAGAGGAGCAGGCTCGTGAAGGACGCTACTGGGCAGTGCCAGGGTAGGTGCACTGTGAGTCTATTGGGCAGTTGGAGGCCGTCACCCTCTAACAACAGCAGAGGTTGGAGGAGCAACGCTCAGAACTAGCATCATCAGGCGGCAGCAAGCATTGTGTATAAATTCACCTGTTTTGGTCTTAAGGAAAATCGTGCAAAATAGAGAAAAGGTAAGAAAGTCACAAAACATAAATACATAACCAAACAAATTATGAAGTCCAAATTTGCAACACTGAATGCATTCTTGGGGCAAGGCAGCAAAACAAAAAACAATAGTCCCAGATTTCGATTTAAAGCTTTCATGACTGCAATGATTCATCTTCTTTGGTTCTTTCGGTAAAGTCACGTAGAATGAGAATAAAATAATAAATTGACAAAATAAAATGACGCAATAATATTCTCATCAGAAGGCCGATGTGTTGTGGCCGAAACGTCGTGAGAATATTATTGTGTTATTGTATTTTATCAATTTATTATTTTATTCTCATTCTACGTGACTTTACCGAAAGAACCAAAGAAGAATAGTCCCAGACTTCACCAAAACAACAACACACTGCACATGAACATTGAACTATCGATGCATGAGGGGCAAGGATCAAGGATACAAATCACATCTGCAATTTATTTTGTGTCCAACAACTCCGATTATAACGTTTGGCTCCGTACTATGCAAAATTAGTTAAATGTACAACAGTTATAGTCTGCAACGTCAAAGGCTTGGTCACCTATTCATATTTTTGTTTGAGGAAGAGTTAAATGGAAATTTGATGCACGTCTTATGTTTCTTGGGTTAATGAATTAGCTAAGTGCAACACAGATTTGCCAATACGGGTTTTATGAATGACCAGGGCCCACTTTAGATGTCTTCTTGCATCAAGGCGATGTGAGACTGGATTGTAAGATGTTTAAGTCGAGGGAACACCTAGCCTGGCATGCAATCAGTGTGTTTGGTAGCTGCACGACTATCTGATGAGCTCTCGGGTTGGAAAACGCGTGGCGCATCGTGCCAATGCGCGACGTTTCGCCTGCCCAGTTCCTCAGGAAGCTCGCTCGCTCCAGGCACGTGGGGCGCAACATTCATGCGGTACAACAAATAAAAGATCCCCCGCGTAGGCTTAACAGACCGTTGGGGCAAGTGCTGTTACGGAGCACCGCCTATGAAGGCCAGCACGGCACGTGGGGTTGGGTGGCCAGCACCACCCCCGGCCGCCTTTGTCTCTCCCGAGTGGCGATGTTTACACATCGCACCAGGTACTCATTTGAGGCTGAGTCGACCTAGAAGAGGCCCAGGACCGGTTCACATAATCGAACTCGGGTCGCCAGGATCTTAGCGCAAAATACACTATTTTCAAATGAATATGAGTTTTAGTCCATGTTAATTTATGGCCATATGTATGCCTATATATATTGATAAATATTAATAATGTTGTTCATTTACAGAGATGCAGAGTTAAATTGAGACTATATGGATGAATAAAACAAGATACAGAGAAGTCAGCAAAGTGACATTCTATCAGCAATGCCATCCATTCAGAGCATCGGCTCGATAACCGATGTGCCACCGCTCCCCACACGCGGTACAACGCACACCTGTGAACATCAATCGGAGAATTCGTAGCCTCTTTGTAGATGCCATTCCGGATAAAGCCCTCTCTCCATGAGTGTTACAGTGTTCTTTACTTTGCCACGGTTCGGTAAAGGGGTCGGTGCCTCAGGGACCGGCCGTTCAAGTACTCACCACTGACGTTAGCGTTGCGCTCTCTTGCTCGTCACTAAGCGAGCATTGGATCCAGCAGCGGATTGACGAGATTGCCGGTGCGCCTCTCATTGCTGCCTCGGGTGTAACTGCTGCTGCATTCCCCATTCCAGTAAAAAGTCATTATCTTTGTTCAATCTATAACTATAGACTTAAAAGTTACAATGTAAATTCTAGATTTAAAGCTTTCGTGATTGCTAGGATCCATACTCTTTGGTTCTATTGGGTAAAGTCACGTAGGTGAAAATAAAATAACAAAAAATCACGACGTTTCGGCCACGACACAAGCGGCCTTCATCAGGTGAAGGGACGAGACTGTCTGGAGGACAGCGCTGGAGTGGAAGAAGCCACGCTTAGATCACGACCTTTAAGCTGTGTGAGAAGAAAAAGACCACGCGCCTTGACAAAGGAATTAGCATATAATTTAACATTGAAATGGCTCATTGAAATAGCTAAGTTAAAGTATACACATCCGCAGAGGTACCCCTTGACAAAGGAATTAGCGTTGGAGTGGAAGAAGCCACGCTTAGATCGCGATCTTTAAGCTGTGTGAGAAGGAAAAGGCCAAGTGCCTTGACAAAGGAATTGGCATATAATTTAGCATTGAAATGGCTCATTGAAATAGCTAAGTTAAAGTATACACATCCGCAGAGGTACCCCTTGACAAAGGAATTAGCATCGAATTTAGCATTGAAATGGCTGAGTGATTAGCTTGTAACTGGTCACAGAAATAGCTACGTTAAAGTTAGAGCATATACGTTCACCGAGGCACCTAGTACTCATCAAACAGGAGAATTTAGCGAAACACAACCACGCTCAGACATCGGACCTGTGTGCGAGCAAACAAGGTGTTCTGACAAAGAAATTAGCATAAAAATTAGCATTTGATTGTCGGATTTTAGGAAAGAGGTGGTGTACGTGCCGGTGGACTCGCAGTTTTGCGCGGGGGGGGGGGGGGGGGAAGGGGGGAGGGGGGAGTTTACCTATTGACGGTGTGAAAAGGGGGAATTTATAAGAGCTGCGAAAGTTTGGGGTACCACTACTTGAAAAATATACTGTACCATTGAAATTAGTTTAATGTTTAGTTCGATTTAGAACATCTTTCCAATGGATGCTTAATTTGAAACCATCCTCTCGGTTGAAATTGTGTCTGCGTTTGTAGATCTGAATTTCTTCATGAACAAATCTCTGATAAAAGCCCGTGGGTTTGCAAAGAACCTTGGTATCGGAGAAAATTATATCGTGATCCCCCACAGCGTTGTAACATTGATCAGCCACGGCAGAAGAATTCGTTTTGCCGTGTTTCAAATCTGATTTGTGCTCGCGAATTTGGTCAGAGGCATGTCGCTTTGTCTCACCGATGTAGCAATCACCGCAGGTACAACTCAATTTGTAAACCCGGGGTACTGTAAATCAGGAATGACATCCTTCACGGATGGGATCAGATCACGAATTTTGTGTACTGTATTTAACCGGACCTGGATCTTGTGTTTGTTTAGAATTTTGGAAATCTTTTTAGTAACGCCTGCTATATATGGAAGTGTGATGGTTTTGACCGGAGTATCAAGTGGTTGTTTCTGTATGGAGGGAGAGACAGCTTGGCGGATGGTACGGTCAGAGTAACCATTCCTTTTGAGGGCCAGGTGTACATGTTTCAATTCACTGGTCAGGTGGTGTTGGTCCGAAATGCAATGAGCCCTATGGTATAAAGTTTTGATGAGATAATTATTTTGGGCTGGGTGGTGGTGGGAATCAGGTTTCAAGTAGGAATCTGTGTGGGTGGGTTTCCTGTAGACAGAATGCCCCAATGAGCCATCAGGTCTACTCTCAAACAGAACATCTAAGAATGGTAGCTTGCCATCTTTCTTCACTTCCATGGTGAATTTGATGGCGGGATGTCTGGAATTGATGTGGTGTAGGAAAAGGTTCAGAGCTGGGAGGCCATGTGGCCAAATGACGAAAGTGTCATCCACATATCTCTTCCACAGGGAAGGTCTGAGGGTGGAAGTCTGGATAGCGTCTGATTCAAATTTCTCCATGAAAATATTGGCTATCACTGGTGATAAGGGGGATCCCATGGGGTACCCTCATTTTGTTTGTAGAAGGAGCCCTTCCAAATAAAGTAGGTATTGTTGAGGCAGTGCCTAACCAGTGCAGGTGTGTCGGGGTCTAGTCCATGTTGGACCAAATTTTCAATTATTTCAATATATTTTCATGGAGAAATTTGAATCAGACGCTATCCAGACTTCCACCCTCAGACATTCCCTGTGAAAGAGATATGTGGATGACACTTTCGTCATTTGGCCACATGGCCTCCCAGCTCTGAACCTTTTCCTACACCACATCAGTTCCAGACATCCCGCCATCAAATTCACCATGGAACTGGAGAAAGATGGCAAGCTACCATTCTTAGATGTTCTGTTTGAGAGGAGACCTGATGGCTCATTGGGGCATTCTGTCTACAGGAAACCCACCCACACAGATTCCTACTTGAAACCTGATTCCCACCACCACCCAGCCCAAAAGAATTCTCTCATCAAAACTTTATACCATAGGGCTCATTGCATTTCGGACCAACACCACCTGACCAGTGAATTAAAACATATACACCTGGCCCTCAAAAGGAATGGTTACTCTAACCGTACCATCCGCCAAGCTGTCTCTCCCTCCATACAGAAACAACCACTTGATACTCTGGTGAAAGCCATCACACTTCCATATATAGCAGGTGTTACTAAAAATATTTCCAAAATTCTAAACAAACACAAGATCCAGGTCCGGTTCAATACAGTACACAAAATTCGTGATCTGATCCCATCTGTGAAGGATGTCATTCCTGATTTACAGTACCCCGGGGTTTACAAATTGAGTTGTACCTGCGGTGATTGCTACATCGGTGAGACAAAGCGACATGTCTCTGACCGAATTCGCGAGCACAAATCATATTTGAAACACGGCAAAATAATTCTTCTGCCGTGGCTGATCACTGTTACAATGCTGTGGGGGATCACGATATAATTTTCTCCGATACCAAGGTTCTTTGCAAACCCACGGGCTTTTATCAGAGATTTGTTCATGAAGCAATTCAGATCTACAAACACAGACACAATTTCAACCGAGAGGATGGTTTCAAATTAAGCAACCATTGGAAAGATGTTCTAAATCGAACTAAACATTAAACTAATTTCAATGGTACAGTATAGTTTTCAAGTAGTGGTACCCCAAACTTTCGCAGCTCTTATAAAATCCCCCTTTTCACACCATCAATAGGTAAACTCCCCCCTCCCCCCTCCCCCCCCCCCCCGCGCCAAACTGCGAGTCCACCGGCACGTACACCACCTCTTTCCTAAAATCCGCCAATCAAATGCTAACTTTTTATGCTAATTTCTTTGTCAGAACACCTTGTTTGCTCGCACACAGGTCCGATGTCTGAGCGTGGTTGTGTTTCGCTAAATTCTCCTGTTTGATGAGTACTAGGTGCCTCGGTGAACGTATATGCTCTAAATTTAACATAGCTATTTCTGCGAGCAGTTACAAGCTAATCACTCAGCTATTTCAATGCTAAATTCAATGCTAATCCCTTTGTCAAAGGGTACCTCTGCGGATGTGTATACTTTAATTTAGCTATTTTAATGAGCCATTTCAATGCTAAATTATATGGTAATTCCTTTGTCAAGGCACTTGTCCTTTTTCTTCTCACACAGCTTAAAGGTCGTGATCTAAGCGTGGCTTCTTCCACTCCAGCGCTAATTCCTTTGTCAAGGGGTACCTCTGCGGATGTGTATACTTTATCTTAGCTATTTCAATGAGCCATTTCAATGCTAAATTATATGCTAATTCCTTTGTCAAGGCGCGTGGTCTTTTTCTTCTTACAATGTAAAGTTACATTTTAATGTGCAACGTCTGGCACTTTCCTTGCTGTTGTTTAAACCGAGCTTGGAAATTTATATACTTTTGAAATATGACCTTGTACACTTTATCTATGTTATATATTCATTCTTGGTGCTTTGCTTACCTTTCCTCTACTTTGCACTCCTATTCGTGTTTTTGCATTGTTGTAACTTTTTGACTGGCCCCTTTGGGACACCTTTGAAAAAGAGCTTGAGAGCTCATCGGATTTCTCCAGGATAAATAAAGATTCTGATTCTGAACTAATTTCACCACAAAATGTATTTATATGAAAAAAATACCGTCAAGGCCGTGAAATCGTCGTGCCTCCTCGTAATGCGAGAAACTGAGATTTACCTGAGG
Source organism: Petromyzon marinus (assembly GCF_048934315.1). Taxonomy (NCBI): domain Eukaryota; kingdom Metazoa; phylum Chordata; class Hyperoartia; order Petromyzontiformes; family Petromyzontidae; genus Petromyzon; species Petromyzon marinus. The sequence goes on from NW_027423230.1 coordinate 112,227, forward strand.
GGGGCCACGGTGACAAGATGTTAACTCCCTCGATTGGTATACAGAAGACCGTGGGTTTGATCCCGACTGTGACGCCTGCTGCATATTTGGAGTTTGCATGTCTTTCTCCCTGTGGTCGAGTGGATTTTTCTCCGGGTCCTCCAATTTTTCCCTCCACATTTAGAATCAATATGCCTTTAGAGTATTTGGCTGCTATAAATTCGCACGTGATAAGTTACTTCGTTGTGCTATAATTTGTGGTCAGCTCATTTATAAAAAGAGCTGTACAGCTTAATGGGACTTACCAGGTAAAATAAAAAAATAGTGAGTCAGTTAGATTAGTCCCGACAATGCTCCTATCGGGTGCACAGGGCACAGCGAGGCAACCAGAACAGGTGATGAGTCATCACGCGAATCTGATTCTCGTCTACTCTTGCATATGGCAGCAATCGGCTCGGGAGCTCAGGAACTGGATGCCAATGTCAAGGTCTGCTAGCCACGAGAGGACTGCAGGAGAGAATTTGTGTAGTGTTATTCCTCCTCCATTGAAGGAGTGCAGACAACAGTGGTTTAATAACAGTCAGCACAAAGCATTACACTACTAATAATACTCATCTACAATTAGCTCGTAATCCACAGGAATTAGCAGTTAATCCACTTTAAATTTCCTCGTAATCAATATTTACTTATATCCAGGAAAGCCACATTGAGTGGAAAGACTCATTTTAAGGAGGGGCTTGCTGATGCTACATTGAGTTTTTATTTTAAGTTGTTCATAGCCAATAAATGATCAGCTGTGTTTATCATTATACGCAAGTGGGAGCAAACCCAATAACCTGGTGAAAACCCACGTGTTGCACGAGGCAACGTTCAATCCCGGTTCAGATTGAAACAGATGGCGATTAGTCCACTTGATGTATCGCCCTCTCCTGACGAGCCAGGGTAAGGCACTTCCTCGAAGCCCACGGGAAGGGAGTTTCACGACATCATCTGTGGGTGATCCACCAACCCTCCCTGCTGCCTCTATAGTGCTGGATTACCGGGGACGTGCGAAGCCGCCACCACCCGGTTCTCTCTCATATGTACGATGTTACATATGGACACAGTCATCGTGGTAATGTTTATTGCAGGGCAGACCGGTATCCATCAACATCACGAACCCACTGCGTGAGGCTATTTCAGCAAGAAGACCGTCCCTCTGCAGAGCAAGGGTCGTGCTCATCAAGATGCTCCTCGTGACTCATCGCCTGCTGAGGAGTTCCCACTCTGTGACTGTGCGCCCGATAGCAGCATCGCCGCCGGGACTCCTTTGGGGTGATGTATCTAGCAATGTAAAAGGAAATGGTGTTTCCCTGCCTCAAGGCCATCTCTGTGAAACATAATAAACACAGAGTGGGAATTGTGACTCGGCTCAGGTGAAACATTCACAGATGGCATCTTTATTCAGAGCAGGTGAAATACAACGATCATAGGCGATGCTGACAAGGGCAGCCCTTTAAAAAGATAGATTTTAACAGCAAGACTTAAAAATATTGGGAAATATACAACATAATTAGGTGTTTGTTGATCTTCTTTGGCACCGTACGTAGCCAACCGTGCTAATCGGAGGTGCGGGGGAAGGACAACAAACTACCGAAAGAACCAAGAATATATTATATGCATTGTCTTTGAAACTGGTTGGTCCACACCAGAGACAGCTTTTTTGGAGCCTAGTCTCAAACAGTGTTAATGCAGACAAGATTCCTTGTTAAAGGTTTCACTTTGGTGTTTTAACATCTTAACACCTATATTCTTTTTGATTTAAAGCTTTCGTGACTGCAGGCATTCATATTCTTGGTTCTTTCGGTAAAGTCACGTAGAAGGGAAACAATCAAATTATAAAAATATAAAACAATAAAATTCTCAAGACGTTTCGACTGTAACACAAGCAATTATCATCATGATGATTGTTTTATATTTTTATTCTTTTATTGTTTCCCTTCTACGTGACTTTACCGAAAGAACCAAGAATATTAATCCCTGCAGTCACGAAAGCTTTAAATCAAAATCTTAACACTTGTTTTGTTGCCAGATAAAGGGGAAAACCTATTCTCATATTTTGGTACTGGCAAAGGAAAAAAAGCCGTTCTAAAGAAATTCGATTTTAATCTAATTTATGATTTAAAAGTGCATAGCTTCAGTGGCTTCATAATATCGGAAGGAAAAACGTTTCAGACGGTGGCAGAAGCGCATGGGGATGGATATTTAAACATGCGTTTAGATTATTAAGATAATTTGGCTGCTATACATTTGGCTGCTTTTCATTTCCACATGATAAGCCAACTTCGTGAAGCTATAATTTGTGGCCAGGTTGCTTCTGAAAAAAGAAGCTAATACTTCAATGGGCTTTACCTGGTAAATTAAATATTGTTTATTTTCCTTTCAATTTTTTTGTAGTGATTTGTTTACCTTTCCTATACTTTGCACTCCTATCGTGTTTTGTATTGTTTGTTGATGTAACGCTTTGACCTACCCCTAATGGACATCTGTGAAAAAGAGCTTCATAGCTCATCGGATTCCTCCTGCAATATACATAAATATTCGGATTTTGATGTGATAGGCACTCGTGCAGAAATTGGTGAACGGCAGTGAATTGATGAGAGGTTAAAGGCAGATTGTGAGAGCATAACGCGAGAGACACACAATATGGCGGGAGACAGAGAGAGAGACACACGCAAGACAACGTTCTCCCATACAAGCTTCAACAGACTGTTGAAGGTTGTATGGGTGAAGGCTGGCACGAGCAACACCACATCCGGCCGCCTTTGTCTCACCAGTGCTGATGTTTTACACACCGCACCCGATACTCGTTTTAGTCCGAGTCGACATAGGGGAGGCCCAGTACGGGTTCAGATATTCGTCACCCGATATTGGAGGTGAGCGGAAATCGAACTCGTGTTCACTGTTCCGCGGCTCCAAATGCATACAGACATGTGCACGCACATACCCCCAGTAGAATGTGAACTCAATTCGTCTCACGTGAACGTGAATGGATAAGGGGATGTTGACTTATAAACAACCTGGCTCGGTGAGAAGCCTTATCGAGGTGATTAGAGGAACGTGATTTGATTATCCCTGCAATTGCAAAGCTCACAAAGTGTATCGATTGGGATGAAGTCCGCGCACCTGCCTTGACATTCATCCCACGATAGCGTTCAGCCACAGCAAGGGGCAATCCTTAATTGCTTCATCGTTGTTTAATTCCGCAATCGCGGTCGGGGGTATGTGGGGAGCGTGTTGGACTTTGACCATTCCTAACCACGTTGGTGAAGGACAACGGTGAGTATAGGTGAGAGGGCGAGTTGCACAGTCACCCAGGGCCCCCGTGGTCCATGTCCCTTCTCAAAGGTTTCTCGAAGGTTCTGCCACCACCTCCTCCTGATCCAAAAACAGTGTTCTTCACTCATTTTCAGAGGGAGGCTACTTCAGCCGATATGACATCAGTCTGAGAGCCGCCACACCGCCTCACCTGCAAGGGGTGTTTTCATATCCATGTGCTGTCAGGGGTCACACTGAAGGCCACCTGGGGCCGCCATTGGCCCGTGGGCCTTGAAATGAAGAACACTGCTCTTACCGATCCCAATCGTCCTACTGTGACCGCCTTAGCGGGGTGGCTGCCCATAGTAATTGGCACGTTTTGTTTAGGTGACAAACCTTGCTGATTAGCTGTGTCGGGTGGTGGTGGGTTAACGACACATTTATATTTACGCGAAATAATCCAAAAAAAACTTTACTATGCGGTACACAGTTGCTTCGCAGCTAAAAATGCCCCACGGTTCAGTGCGACTCGTATGGATAAATAAGAAAGCAACAAAAACAAATTAATCGGTTCCATATTTCCCCATCATCCCGTTCTCCCCGCGGGTCCCTCAGCCCTGCGGAGCGCTGACGGCCTGGCAAGTGGGATGACGAATCGCCTATGAATCACCACACACGCGGCAGGCTGTGGATTCGTCTCGCAGGTCACGAAGCTCAGCCACGCAAGCAAACGACAGCTGTCCGTGTTCAGACTCGTCTCTTAGTCCTCCTGCGCTCGGAGCACGAACAGTAATCTGCACGAGGTTCGTGGGTTAGATCCCGACTCCATCGAGCGGAGCGCCGGGCGGATGTAATGCGTTAAGTTGACAGTAGGGGGCACAGGTGGTACATCTGCCAGTCATCTAATTCAGTCAGCCCATGGCCCCTGGGTCTGTCCCGTGACCTTCAGTATATTTTGAGTTTATGTCTCACTCTCTCGCCCCGTGGTCGCGTGCATTTTTTTTCGGGTCCTCTGGTTTTTCCCTCCTCATTCAGAATCAACAATGTGCGTGTAGTGTCTGCCTGCAATACAATGTCCACACAATAAGCCACTTTGTGGAGCTATCATTTGTGGCCAAGTCTATTCTGAAAATAGCTAATAAGTCAGTGGGCCTTACCTGGTAAATTAAATAGCTTTTTTTAGTTTTTCATTTATTGATACATTTATCTTGAGTGATTTGCTTACTCCTATCGTTTAAGTTTCTGACCCATCCCTACTGGACATCTCTGAAAAATATCTTCATAGCTTATCATATTTCTCCAGGATAACTAAAGATTCTGATTCTGATAATAAAACGCAAAGACTGAGGTTATATATATATATACATACACGCACATCTAGGAAATAAGCATCTTGGCAAAATAATTACGTTGATAGGAGCACATTTAAAAGTTAGAGCGATTTTAAATGAGCCGTGGTCAGTCTTCTCTATTCGTTATTTCCATCTTTTCGGTGTCGCTATCTATGCCAATTAATAATGATTATAATTATTACTATTATTAGACGTCTGCCGGACTTCCGTTTAAGCCGTTTAATTTCATTTGTTCGACAAATAATCCCGCATAGCCAGTTATGTTATCCAGCTAGTTTCTGTAGCAACGGCCTACATCAGCCACTAACAGTGGAGTAATTGTGGTTGGAGTGGAGAGGCGCCCAGCCAGCAGCCAGCCAGGAATCTCGAGGTACGGATCATCATTAATCGTGCTTTTGGAATGATTCACCTTCATCCAAGGTGTCATCACTTCGCCACTGCAGATGTTAGCCGTGTCTTGCTATCTAACTCGGCTCGGCGGGTTGTTATTTTAATGTGCCAGGCGCGGCACCACCACTCCAACATCCTTCTCCATTCTACCGCGGTCTACCGATTCTGAGACGCACATTTAGCTTGTGCATTTTAAAGCAAAAGTTATAATCCAGGAGACGTCCACATGTAAGAGCACGACCCGCAGCTTCGTGTAGAGTGAGCGAGGAGGCTCGTTAAGGATGCTACTGTGCAGTGCCAGGATACGTGCACCTAGAAGACGCTATTGGGAAGTTTGAGGCAATCGTCCTCCAACAACAGCGGAGGGCAGAGGAGCGACGCTCACAACAATGAGCGGATAACCGGGTCGAAAAAAATACAGGAAGTTGGCACAATAGGAGGCACAGGTGGTGCATCTGCCAGTCATCTCAGTCAACCCATGGCACCTGGGTCTGTCCTGTGACCTACTGTTAGAGGGTCTTCGACAATTCACGTGGCCTCAAAGTGCACATCGCCTGGCACAAGTGTCATGGTAACGTCACCACCACTTAGTGGCGAATGGCGACTTTTTGTTATTGTGAAGAGCAGCGCTCGGCGCTACGAACTTGGTGACCCGAGTTCGATTCCTGCTCACGGCCTCCCCTAACTTCGACTCAGCCTCACATTATTACCCGGTACGGTGTAATGTGTTAACATGGCCACTGTAGAGATAAAGGCGTCCGGGCGTGGTTCTGGCCACCCAACCCTCGTGTGCTGTGTCAGCCTTCATTGGTGCTCGCTTACAGCACTTTCCCCAACAGTCTGTTCAGGCTATACGGGCGATCTTTGTCTTGTGTGAGGCCAAATATGTATGTTTTGGATTCGTCTTATAATTTGGAGAAGCATGCAATACGTTGAAAGGCGTTCGTCAAGGCTGGACCTATAACGACCTGGACCTCAGTGCAATAAAGGTCACAGAGACCGTGGCGCAGTGCACAAACCACTGCAAAGACAAAGACTCATGTATAGCCTCTATGAGGCTGTTGGGACAAGTGCTGTTAGCAAAAAGTACCGATAAAACCCGGTACCACCACACCCGGCCACCTTTGTCTCTCCAGTGCTGCTGCTTTATACACACATACACCGTACCATCCTACTCATTGGAAGCTGAACTCTGTTCCACCGTGCATTAACAACAGCCGCCATCCGCCATTAAGTGGTGGTGACGGCACCACGGCGCTTGTCACAGGCTAAGTGCACTTTGAGTCGACTTGCAGTGTGGGAGGCTTGCTACTGGTAGGAGTCCCAGGACAGGCCCAGGTGCTATGGGTTGACTGCTGTGCCAGCTGGGTGCAGGAGGAGTTCACGGGACAGACCCAGGAGCGGTGGGTTGACTGAGATCACTGGCAGAGGCAACGCCTGTGCTCCCCACTGTGTGCGTATGAATTCAAATATTGTACCGTATTTTCCTTCCTCTCCACGTTTATACAATATTCACCTACCTCCACCAACCCGGTTTGGTCAGCGTGGTGAAGTATGGTCAATTAACCTCCTCTACAACACACTCGTTAACAACAATGCATTGAAAGGACATGTATATAATTGTCGACGTTTCGAGCAATGCTCCTACTTCATAGCAAGTAAACAGATATAGTGGGTACCGAGGGTCTGAGACCAGCGCTGGCTGACACCATGGGGGCCGCGTGACAATCACACAGCACAGTACAGCATTAGAACACGTAATTTGTCAATTGCATGAACGTGAAATATCGTAAAATCGAACTTTGTAAATAGAGAGATACTTGAACATGAAGCAGGCCACCTCCATAACCTTCTTCCATTCCTCTCTGAAGGCCTCACCTCTTTTTAATAGCCCATCCCCTTCCTCTTCCGTTTTTACCGTTCCATTTTGTTCCGTTCCTTCCCTATATCTCTTGCATGAAGCCACATGTCCTCTGTTCGGGACACTCATTCCTCGGCCCTTGCACTGCCCTTGCCATATAAATCACTTTGTTTTTGTTACAGCTTTTAAATGTTGGAAAGCGTGCCTTGACCAAAGGTGCTCTATAAATATAGAAAAGGATAGGATCCCAGCTATGACCACATCCAGCACCTACATCACACAAATGTACTATCCTCATGTTAACAATAATTAGTAATTATATATGACCACAAACCTATTGAGCAGAAGTTATTTCTGGGCAGTATTCGGGTTACGAACCTAGTTCGTTCCTGAGACCTGTTCGAAATTCGAACGGTTCGTAAGCCGGCAGTTCAGTTTGCAATTGCAAGTTCGCATTTTAAATCAATATTTTTCTTATTTTATATATTTCATGGAAGCGGGCGTTCGTAAGTTGGACACTCGCAAGTCGAGGACTGTCTGTTTACTTTGGGTTAGATGGTTTGAGTATAAAGGCAATATTCAGATATACTCACCACCATCCGTCAGAGCAAATCAAATCAAGTGGTCACGTGGGAACCAATACCAATTAATTTGTTTTTTTACAATCCGTCTTTGAATCGTTGGTGACCAGGCTGAGGCCATCAGCTAACTATACCGGGAGAGCCCTGCCAGTCACAGGCAGGGTGCCACGGTGACTAGGAGATGTTAACTACCTCGCCTGCTATGCCTGTTGTATGCTATGCCTGTTTGGAGATTGCATGCCTCTTTCTCTTCGTGGTCGCTGGGATTGTTCTCCATATTTGGAATAAAGGTGCGTTAAGAGTATTTGACTGCTGCTACAAATGTACACGTGATTAATGATCCACTTCGTTGAGCTATTATTTGTGGCCATGTCGCTTATTTTAAAAAAAAGCTGTATATATCTTAGTGGACTTTACCTGGTAAAATAAAAATAAAAGTTTAGTTTCAGTAGCCGGGGTTGAACCCAGCTTCTCAATGGTACCAGTCCAGCGCTGATCTTTGAGCAACCTGGCTACCTCTCTAATTGTCGACACGACGACTATGCGATGTGGCATTATTTCAAGCGGTTGGTGCATACGCATTTATTTATTTGGATGTGGCAATGCTAAAGTGAGTGCTGCAGTATTGATTAGCGCGCTAAACTGTGAACCCAGCGATATGTAGATTTGGAGGTTGGTTTACTCCAGATAAGAATGCAAATTACACCAACGACCGAGTTCAAACGGCTGGAAGTCGTGTGGGGCGCTGTTGCGCAATCTGTAGGTGGCAGGCTGTCTCAATCGCCTGGAGGGGTGATTCATTGCAGGGCTGCGCCACTATCTATATGCAAGCAGTCGAGAATACATGACTGATAACGGCTTGCAAAAGTTCAGTAAACTATATTTGTGCAAAGTAAAAAACAATAGGCAATAAAGTGCATATAATCAGTACGTGCCGTGTTACCACATTGTATGTTAATTTACTTAAATAGCATCGTGCAAATATGTTCTCCTACAAACGAACTCTATTCTCATTGCCATGGACTAAAACGTAATCTTGTCAAGTTTAACAAAAGCTATAAATCGCGACGTTATAAACTAAAAATAACCTTTGGGATTTATTGTCAAGCAGAGGAGTGTAACCTACATTAATCTGGGGGTGATGGGGGAGGAGTGCACGTTTTACCGCTCACCACCAACGCCTTCGTGCTGTTCCACGTTTCAGACACCATGGGACCAGCCCGACAACGCATCCACCAGAAAAACACAGAGCTTTACGTGTGCGTAACCACTATACGCGCCCAGCGAAGCGTGGACCTAAAAGGTTTGGATCGATCGTTAAGCGTTTGGTAAGTGACCTGTTGACCAAGACACTACCGTCCTCAGAAGGTGCAAGGGAATTCACAGTTTTATTTACCAGTTAAACTCAACTGTGCTCTTAGCTCTTGTTCATAGGCGAGCTGGTCACACGTAATGATAGCTGATGATCGCAGTAGCTGATATCACCACACGTGAGAATTTATAACAGCAGTCTAATCATCTGAACCAAGGAACCCGGATAAAAACCCAAGCTCCGACCACCACAGCGAGAGCACACGCCAACTCCAAAAGTATAACAGAGGCACCGCCAGGGTCCAGCATGACCTCCTGTGTACCGATCGAGGGAGATAACATCTTCTCAGCGGCAAATAGCAGCGAAACATTGCCTTAGCATTAAAATTATGGATTCACATCTCTAATACAATATTTTGGGGAAACTATCTGAACGTGGTGCTCTGGATGTATGACTGCTTCTTCTCTGTCTTGTTTTATTTATCCACACAGTCTCAATGTAACTCTACATCTCTGTAAATAAACCACATTATACATATCAATCTAGCGTCCACGCAACGATCCCCTCCCCCTAGCCCACACACCCCCTCTTCCCCCCCCCTTGCCCTGCCCCCCGTTCTTACCTAGAAACCTCTTACCATGGCATCTCTCTCCCACTTCAGTAGAAAAAACTTCTTGCTGTTGGGTTTCCCACCTGATGATGATTGCTTGTGTTGCAATAGAAACGTCGTGATTTATTTAATTTTATACCTACGTGACTTTACCGAAAGAACCAAAGAGTATTATAAAATATCTATAAATATATGTTGGCATATATATCTGACCATCAGTGAACGTGAAATAAAACTCGTGTTCATAGCCCTGCACAAGTATTTGAGCCTTGGGACGCTAGTTTCACTTCCACTCATGGCCACCAACAATAGTGGTGATTATCTAAACCGGTTCTGGGCCTCCCCTAGGTCGACTCAGCCTCAAATGATAAAATGGTGCGGTAATGCAGTTTGACTTGGTGCTGGCCACCCACCTTGTGTGCTGTGCCTGCCGTTATTAGGTGCTCACTAACAGCTCCATAAGTCTATTAAAGCGATATGGGGAATCGTTTTCTGTGTTTGGTAGAGAAACCTTTCTCAAAACAAGATTTCCCATGTGGGTCGCTCGAACTCTAAATTAATCAGGCGTAATAATGTGATTTGATCAACTTCTATGGTTAACGGGACAGTCTATGTGTGGGTGATGTTTACATCCACGATAGCATGGTTGGCTAAGTGCAGTGCAAAATAAATTGAACATACAAACAACAACAGGACGTTTCCTTCATCTGACCACTGCTACATAGAAGCGACTTCTCTGTCCGTGGCCAGGAGCAGCTTCAAAGCCCCTACATTTACTTTAGCCGATGATATCACAAGTGATGTCCACCGTTGTTGTACAGCAGGACTTTTGAGTGCATTCCATTGTAATGAGAGGCTGCCCTGCTGCAATTAACTCGTCACCACACTTGCGATCTAGAGGTCGATCCTTAGGCCTGGCATTTGGAGCGACGCTGCAAGCTTCTTAAATCTCGCTGCCTCTGTCCACCCAGCTGCGTAAATGGATACAGCACAGTTGGTCGATCGGCAGGTCGCATGCGGTGGTGGGGTAAAGCGTGGGTAACTCCCACCTCTTCCAACAAGGGAAGCATCTTGCAGGGCTGCACCTTTACTGACCGCACCGTCATTGATAAACCACGACGTGCATGGGTCCACGTATGACATGCGAGTAGGGGGTCCACGTGCAGCGTGCGAGGATGCGAGGAAGGGATTCACGTGCAGCGTGCGAGTAGGGGGTCCACGAGCAGCGTGCGAGGAGGGGGTCCACGAGCAGCGTGCGAGGAGGGGGTCCACGAGCAGCGTGCATGGAGGGGGGCCACTTGCGGCTTGTGAGGAGGGGGTCCAGGTGCGCCGTGAGTGGAAGGGGTCCATGTGCTGTGTGCGGGGAGGGGACCCACGTGCGGCGTGTGAGGAGGGGGTCCAGGGATCTGTAAGACAATCTCTCTGAGACGGCGCTGCTGAGCGTCATCGTCGTCTCCATCGTTGACGAATGCTTTGTTGTCTCGACCAACAGCACCCCTCTTTGACTGCTGGCCCGACGACGACGACTCCACGTAGGAGAGCACGTGCAGCAGCGTGAACAACCTGAACGGGGGCAGAGGGGGGGGGCACGGAGGGGAAGGGGGAGGGGCACGGGGCGCCACGGTGGCAAAATGTCAGGAGTTAACGGGACAGACCTAGGAGCCAATGGTTGACTGACTGAGATGACTGACAATGCACCAGCTGTGACCCCTACTGTGCCAAATTGTTGTGTTTAGCTGCCCGGTGCTCTGCTTATGGATGCGAGCATCGCTCCTCTGCCCTCCATTATTGCTGGTGGGCGACTGCCTCCAACTGCCAAGTAGCATCTCCTCAGGAGTGGCCAATCTTGAGACCGCTGGTACCAGTTATTGGCAAGTCCACTCATCTCTATATATCCTCTTGTACCATATCATTCCTTTTTTTCCCTAGCCCATGCCGTGCCCTTTAGTCTGATCTATCCTGCCAAATAATAGTTGCTTTGCCATGCAGTGGCTGGGCATGGGGGCTACATGACCCAGCCAACACAGCCACGCTTGTGAGAGGAGCTCACCAATGGGAGTGTGTCTAGATCTTTTAAGAATCTGTGAGCTCCTGACACAATCCAGTCTGGTTAAACCCAGGATGCATTGTAGGCAGGGTGACCTGAATGTTTCTAACCGGTGAAGATGTTACTTTAGACACCTCAACATCCTTCTCGAAAGAATAAAGAAGGGAAGATATCAATGTGGTCAAAGAAAATCCGGAGCTTCGCATGGAATGACAAACCAAGTAGTTTCCACCCAGTGTTACACAGCCGATGAAAAGATAATGCTGCCCGACTGTTTCGGAGTGAGACCTCGGCTGCGAAACCGGAGCTGGTCATAAGCACACTGCCCACACTCACATAAAGGCAAAGACATGGATCTCCTGGATAGCCTTAAGATACTGTTGGGGCAAGTGCTGTCAGCGAGTGGCACCTATGAAGGCCGGTACGGCACAAGGGGGGAAGTCCAGGACCATTTCAGATAATCGTTACTGTTGTTGGTCACTGAGTCGGCATGCACACACACCCCCTATGGCCACGCATGGGTCGACCCCCTCCCCTCCTCCTCACCTGTGGTACAGCATGGCCAGGAACTGGACAATGAGCATGCTGGAGAAGGTGATGAGGAACATGAAGGCGAGGGGCAGCACGTCGATGACCGTCCCCTCGTTCTTCGTGCTCGGGATCTGGATGTAGAGGTCGGCTCCCACGAACTGCAGTGCCAGGGTCGCCACCAGCCACAGTGCATTGATCATGAAGTAGACGAAAGTGCCCTGCACGTTGGGACAGACAGACCAGGCCTGATTTACATTGCATTGGCCGAGTGGCGGGGGGGATGACCCCGGGCTGTTTATGGATCCCCTCTTTGTGCGTTCATTTTTCTCCCCCACTGTCCACTCTCGACGCCAAATGGTCACTTCTGTTGTTATTGTTTTATTGTTCATGTATTTTACAGGATTAGCGGATTATTGGAACAATTAACAATTAATTCGTAGGAATAATAAGGCATAGGTAATTCAATGCCGTTTAAATCTTCTTCTACCACATGCCAAGTACGGTAAGTACTCGCTTAACGCCTGCTGTTTGCACAACGCGTTGTCGCTGGAACGCAATTTTTCTGTTATCGAAGCATCTCCGGTACTCGCGATGACGCGTTGCCAGTACCTTGTTTCTTATCTCGAAGAGTTCCTGCTTCACGCGTTTCCTGTGATCGTCATCTTCCTCCAGAGGCTTGAGGTAGTCACTGATCATGCTCTTCCAAAACTCGTCTTCCTCCTATGCATTCCCATCCACGGGACAGAAGGTTCACTTTGTGCGATTGTCCAAATAACAACAACTTACTCCGATGAATAATATTAATATTGTAATAGTAATAGGTTTTACCCTTTTAACTGGCACAAAAACTGACACCTTTATTCAAGGCATCGTGTTTGCAATAACCACAACACAAGCAATCAAAATGCAAACAAAAGATACAACTCTGATAATAATATGCACTGTCCTTGAATTTGATTGGTCCACACCCGAGACGGCTTTTCTTAGAGCCTAGTCTCCACTGGTGTTAAATGCTCACCCCGAGCCCTCAATACTCTGATAGTGCGCTGTTTTTGAGTTGTACGCCTTTTGGCGTCTTCTGGTCCAACACCAGAGTGCTTGCCACAAATGAATCACAATAGCTTGCTAATCTCGTCTAGGAGCATTAACCATCACCCACACTTCGTTCATCCATTCATCAAACAAAGATGGTCACCGCATCGCGTGATTTCAGATGCTCGGTCTTGTTTAACTGACAAGCAATGACTTCGCATTTAATTTTCGATTTAAAGCTTTCGTGACTGCAGGGATTCATCTTCTTGGTTCTTTCGGTAAAGTCACGTAGAATGGAAATAAAATAATACAAATAAAACATAATAAAATAAAATTCTCACGACGTTTCGGCCACAACTCAAGTAGCCTTTTTCAGGTGAAGGAACAGAACTGTCGCGACGACAGCGCTTCAATGAACGCTGCAAAGATTCGCAGCGTCTTTTAAGCTAGGTGGGAGAAGTAAAGCGCCTTGACAAAGGTGTTTACATATCAAACAGGATAATTTAGCATTGAAATAGCGGTGTTAAAGTGTTGGATCAGCAGGATGTTAAAGTCAGAAATTAGCTTGTAACTGGGAGATTAGCATGATGTTAATGTGAGGGATTAGCATGTGACTGGTCACGGAAATAGCTATGTTAAAGTCGAAGTTTATATATCAACAGAGGCATTTAGTATATGGACGCTAAACGACTGCAACTACCCAACTATCATACAATACACCGATGTGAAAAAACTAAGTATAAACTACATCAATGTTATCAATAAACTCTATATACTCTCCAATCAGCTGAGCTACTAACAATAAGTCGTTATACATTACAATGCCATATGGCGAAAAAATGGGTGGCGGTTTTTTCTTTTCAACGTTAGCACCACGGAAAGCGACGAGCTTTGTTCAGACGGACGAGTCCATCTATGCTTGGAACGGAGGAGGGGAGAGAAACATCCACGATGCGCTGCTCTGTCCTGTGTTGCGTTACAACTATTTTATAAACTAGACTACTATACATTGCAATGTTATACCTTCCAATCTAAACTACATTGTATAATATCGTATACACAGCCCAATGTAAGCTCTAACATCAATTCCATACACCCAGCCATCAGATTTACCATGGAAGTCGAAAAAGATGGCAAGCTACCCTATTTGGATGTCCTAATTAAAAGGAGACCTGATGGTTCAATGAGCCACTGTGTCTACAGGAAAGCTACGCATATGGATGTTTACTTAAAACCAGATTCCCACCACCATCCGTCCCAGAAGAACTCCCTCATCAAGACTCTATACCATAGAGCCCAATGCATTTCCGACCAGGAACACATTGCCATTGAACTCTAGCACGTACACCAAGCTCTCAAGGCTAATGGTTACTCCGACTACACAATCCGCAAAACCATCACTCCAGCCATGAAGAAGGATTCTCTTGAGGAGCCATTCAAAACCATCACCTTACCCTACATTGCGGGGGTCACAAAAAAGATCTCCAAAATCCTGAATAAACACAAGATCCAGGTCCGATTCAACACAGTACATAAAATGCGTGATCTGGTTCCGTCTGTAAAAGATGTGGTTCCAGACATACAGTACCCGGGCGTCTACAAACTAAGTTGCCTCTGTGGTAGCAGCTACATTGGAGAAACCAAACGACATATCTCGGACCGCATCCGTGAACATAAAGCAGACTTGAAACACGGTAGGACGAACACCTCAGCGGTGGCAGATCACTGTTATAATTTAGTGGGCTCACATGACACGGAGGTTCTCTGCAAGCCATCCGGCTACCATGAGACATTCGTTCATGAGGCCATCCGCATATACAAACACAGAGGCAATTTCAACCGAGAAGATGGATTCTGGCTTAGTAACCATTGGAAAGACGTTATAAACCATTTCGGTTCTTAATTGATTGTATTATACGGTGACTTTCAGACTGCAGTCCATTCCCTGACAATGTCTCTAAATACTGTTCACACAACGGTCAAAGGTATAGCATGTTGTATAATAAATAGTTTAACATTGTAATGTTTAACATAATTCATAAGGCAATATATGGTATCGTAATTGTATAGTGAATATACAGTAGTGTGGTATACAGTAGGGTTGGTAGAATAATACATAGTGTAATATTACAAGTCTATTTTACAGTCTAAAGTATAGGGTAGTGTATAGTAACGCATTGTATAATTTAATGGTGGGTTTGTCTATGGCAGTGTATATTACGGTGTATAGTCGTGTAATGTAGAAAAAGTTTAGTTGGGGACATATCAATATAATGCATAATGTTAGAGCTTACATTGGGCTGTATACGATATTATACAATGTAGTTTAGATTGGAAGGTATAACATTGCAATGTATTGTAGTCTAGTTTATAACATAGTTGTAACGCAACACAGAACAGAGCAGCGCATCGTGGCTGTTTCTCCCCCCTCCTTCGTTCCGAGCATAGATGGACTCGTTTGTCTGAACAAAGCTCGTCGCTTTCCGTGGTGCTAACGTTGAAAAGAAAATACCACCACCCATTTTTTCGCCATATGGCATTGTAATGTATAACGACTTATTGTTAGTAGCTCAGCTGTTTGGAGAGTATATAGAGTTTATTGATAACATTGATGTAGTTTATATTTAAGTTTTTTTATTAGTTTACTATATGGTATTCATTATATAGTGTAGTGTATACCCAGTTACTTTATGTTAATAGCTCAACTTATTGAAGAATATATTGAGTACATTTATTATATTGATGTAGTTTATACTTAGTTTTTTTCACATCGGTTTATTGTATGATAGTTGGATAGTTGCAGTCCTTTAGTGTCCATATACTAAATGGCCCTGTTGATATGTAAACTTTGATTTTAACATAGCTATTTCCGTGACCAGTCACATGCTAATCTCTCACAATAACATCATGCTAATCTCCCAGTTACATGCGAATTTCTGACTTTAACACCCTGCTGATCCAACACTTTAACACCGCTATTTCAATGCTCAATTATCCTGTTTGATATGTAAACTCCTTTGTCAAGGCGCTTTACTTCTCCCACCTAGCTTAAAAGACGTTGCGAATCTTAGCAGCGTTCATTGAAGCGCTGTCGTCCTGAGAGTTCTGTTCCTCCACCTGAAGAAGCCTACTTGTGTTGTGGCCAAAACGTCGTGAGAATTTTATTTTTATTATTTTATTTCCATTCTATGTGACTTTAACGAAAGAACCAAGAAGACTTTGTCTTTGTTTGATGAAAATATTACCTTTGGTATGGAGGGCGAGGTCTGTGTCTGATTGCTCTGGAGGTCGACTTTTGCTCTCTACTTCTTCTGGATGCTCTGTCTGAGTGCTCGCGATGTCTTCTAGTCTCGCCTCTGCTCCTTCTGAATGCTCCATCTGAGTGTTTGCGATGTCCTCTTCTCTCGACTCGATCTCTGCTCCTTCAGGATGCTCTGTCCCAGTGCTCGCGATGCCCTGTCGTTTCTCCTCGCTCTCTACTCCTACTGGATGATCTGTCTGAGTGCTCGCGATGTCCTCTGGTCTCGTCTCTGCTCCTTCTGGATACTCCATCTGACTGTTTGCGATGTTCTCTCCTCTCGACTCGATCGCTGCTCCTTCAGGATGCTCCGTCTGAGTGCTTGCGATGCCCTGTCGTCTCTCCTCACTCTCTACTCCTTCTGGATGATCTGTCTGAGTGCTCACGATGTCCTCTGGTCTCGTCTCTGCTCCTTCTGGGTGCTCCATATGAGTGTTCGCGATGTCCTCTCCTCTCGCCTCGATCTCTGCTCCTTCTGGATGCTCCATCTGAGTGCTCGTAGTGTCCTGTTGTCTGGCCTCAATTGGACGCAGCTTCATCTCTCTGTCGAGTTCCACCGTGCACGACTCCACTCGGCTGGGAGGGATGATGATAAACTGTTAAACTAAACCATTATTTTTATTTTACCATGTAAGGCCCACTGAGCTAGGAAGCTTTTTTGTAGAATCGACCTGAATATCACAAATTATAACTCAATGAGCGGCTTATCACGTGGAAATTACAGCAGCCAAATACTCTAATCACATGATGATTCTAAATGAGGAGGGAAAAAATCAGGGAACCCGGAGTAAAATCCACACCAACATGGGGAGAGAAAGGAATAGACGCAGACTCCATATAGGCAACAGGCATCGTCAGGTTTGGGATCGAAGCCACTACCTCCTGCATACCAGGGGAGGTAGTTAACATCTAGCCACCACGGCGCCTAAGATACAAGCACAACTAGAATCAGAGTTAATAAGTTGAGACAAGACTCAGTATTGACTTGAGTAAAATGTTACGTTGTAAATCCTCCTCCACCCGACACAGCCAATAAATAATCATAATCTGTATTTCTACTGCAGGAGGAGTCCGATGAGCTATGAACCTATTTTCACAGATGTCCAGTAGGTGTAGGGGATTATAAAGTTAGAACATAAAACGATAGCAGTGCTAAGTATAGGAAAGATAATAAAATAAATAAAGTATATGAGTGCAACTTGCATGAGTACATCAGTTACTGCCAATTTTTCAATACTAAATGCATAACTTGGGGCAAGGCAGCAAAACAACAGTCCCAAACCACACCAAGATAACACAGTCCCTCAATAATATGGGACATAAACGTTGAACTATCGATACACGAGAGGTAAGGATCAAAGTTAAAAGCATGGCTACAGGCTCTCAGTGAGGTGGTGGCACCTTGAACTGTCATCCTCCTGACTCAGTGCCGAGTATTTCTTCGGATGGACGCTGATCCTCCACTGGAAGCAGTCCCACTCGAGTGGCAGTATACAGCATTTCGTTCCATTCAAACGATGCTTACGTTCCTTCTTCTGCTGGGACAGGAGGATGGGCATTGTGCTGAAGGCAGGGTCCTTCAATGATATCAAACCAGCGGGAAGCGCACACAAGCTGGAAGGCAGTTTCAGCTGCTCAGTGAACTGGCACCAATAACTGTCCAAGCTCTGCGGTCCTCCATGTATGAAGATTTTATTGTCCAACGGGAAACCAGAACACCATGGAATAGACCCACAAATGCGAGGGGGAAACATTGCGTTCTATTCAGATGGAACAAATAGTCCATAATTGTCATACTACATTCTCCTGGAAAGTCAGTGAATGACTCCTCCTCGATACCCACCGTGTTGGATTAATGGACACGAGTGGCACAGCCACCATCACCGTTCTTGTCAAGAAACATAAACGATAATTTTGCAAGCTCCGGTCATCCTCTCATCAGTGGATTTTGGCTAACCATTGAACAAAGACAGTGACCACATCGCGTGCTTTTGGGTGCGCTTGTGCGTCCATCTGGAACCCTCTTCCTTCCAATATGAGAAAGCAATTGGAGCTATGCACTTTTAAATCATTACATTGAAAACTAATTTCTTAAAAACTGCTCTTTGTGTTTAGAAACTTTCCTTCCTTCGCACCTCCAATTAGCACAGTTGGCTACACATGGTGTGAAAGAAGTTCAACATACATACATCTGGACCAGTCCTTGGCCTTCCCTCAAAAAGCCTCAAAAATAGCCAAATGTGATGTAGTAAACATGACATACATCTGGACCAGTCCTTGGCCTTCCCTCAAAAAGCCTCAAAAATAGCCAAATGTGATGTAGTAAACATGACAACAATGGAGACAAAGGCGGCCGGGCATGGTGCTGGCCACCTACCCTCTTATGTGCCATTCCGGACTTCACAGGTGCTACTCGCTAACAGCACTTGCCCCAACGGTCGGTTAAAAGCTATATGGGGATCGCTGCCTTCGTCTTGGCGGGGGTTGGGGGCATATGTTACACTTTTTTTGCAATGTACGTAGCCAATCATGCTAATCGGAGGTGCGGGACGGAGCAACAGAGGAGAATGGAGCGAAACTCCAAATAACGTTCGACACAAAAACAACAACGACAATAACGATAACACATAAAGTAACTCACCTCCTTAGGGGAGGGCTCAGTAGGCGCCTTGGTCTCACGCGTGCCCCATGATACGTTGTACATGTTGACCAATGAGTAGATGAGCAGCAGCAGGTATCCCGTGGGAATGCAGATGAGGTACAAGAATCCGTGCACGATGCAGAAGAACTCGCGCAGGTGCAGCGCCGCGGCGATGAGATGGATGCCCGCGAGAGTGATGAAGAAGATGCTGCTGGGTGTGAGGATACCGTTCTTGACAATGTCGCTGACCATAGCGAGCAGCGTGCCCGTCATGAGGAACATGTAGATCACGGTGAGCACCATGGCCACCTTAAAAAAAATACCAGGTATAAAGCTCTTTTCAGAAGCCACCTGGCCACAAATGATAGATCAACGAAGTGGCTCATCACGTGGTAATGTATATCAGCAGCCAGATTAAATGCAGAGGGAAGATAGAGAGAACACGTGGACTCCAAATACATAACAGGCGTTAAGGTCGGGATAGGGATCGAACCCACGACCTCCTGTATACCATGCGAGGGAGTTTACATCTCGCCATCGCAGGAGGAGACCTTAGCCATCGGCGTCACCATTGTCCTTTTTGTCCAACCACCACCACTTCTTGGGAGTTACTTTGCATTTATTCCACACTTTTCCACAAAGTCCTCAAGACCCTGCACTTTGCAAACAACAACACAATAATGATAGCTCATTGTTCTTCTGGGTTCTTTCGGTAAAGTCACGTAGAATGGAGATGAAATAATAAAAATAATAATAACAGAATAAAATTCTCACGACGTTTCGGCCACAACACAAGTAGCCTTCCTCAGGTGAAGAAACAGGACTGTCTGGAAGACAGCGCTTGAGTGAACCCTGCCAAGCATGGCAGCGTCTTTTAAGCTGTGTGGGAGGAACAGAGCACCTTGACAAAGCAGTTTACATAGAAATTAGCATGTAACTGGGGGATGAGCATGATGTTGGTGTGAGGGATTAGCACCACGGAGAGAGACGAGCTTTATTAAGACGGATGAGTCCATCTATGTTCAGAATGGAGGAGGTGGAGAGGAATTTAGATATCAACAGTAAATTAGCATGTAACTGGGGGATTGGCATGATGTTAGTATGAGGGATTAACACCACAGAGAGCGACGAGCTTTGTTCAGACGGACGAGTCCATCTGTGTTCGGAACGGAGGAGGGGGAGGAAGAGGAGGAACCCTCAAGACCTTGGGTTTTCGGATGCCTTTGTCCGAACGATCCGCCTACTCTACACCAAGGCGGAGTGCATGATCAAGATCAATGGCGCCCTCACTGCCCCGGTCAAATTCGAGCGAGGAGTGAGACAGGGATGCCCATTGTCGGGCCAACTTTATGCCCTGGCATTAGAGCCTTTCCTGAATCTCATAAGGCGGAGACTCAGCGGCCTGGTGCTGAGGGAACCAAGCATCAAGTTGGTCCTGACGGCATACGCCGACGACGTCCTCCTCATCCTGCGCTCCCTGGCTGATGTCGCCCTGCTGCATGAGTGCCAGGAGGTCTTTTCGAAAGCCTCGTCATCAAAAATGAACTGGCAAAAGTGCAGCGGCCTGCTGGTTGGAGCGTGGGACATGACTGAGTGTCCCGAGAAGGCAAAAGCCATCAATTGGAGCACAACATCGCTGCACCACCTGGGGGGGTTCCTCGGACCAGAGGAGGAACCACCGCAGAGGAACTGGGTCGAGCTGGAGGAGAAGGTGAAGGAGCGGCTGGCCACCTGGAGTCGCCTGTGCAAGTTCCTCACCTTCAGGACAAAGACGTTGGTGGTGAACCAGCTGGTGACGTCCATACTGTGGCACCGACTCTTCTCCCTGCACCCCCCCATGAGCCTTGTCAACGCACTTCAGAAGCAAGTCCTCGACTTCTTCTGGTCAGGTGGAGGACATCGGGTCGCGGCTGGGGTCCTGGCCCTGCCACTGGACGAGGGCGGTCACGGGCTGGTGTGCGTGCGGAGTCAGCTGGCCACCTTCCGACTGCAGGCAGCGCAAAAGTTCCTGCACGCCGCCCCTGCACCGGCCTGGAGCGTCACGGCCTCCTTCCTCCTGAAACAGCTGGGGGGTCTGCAGTGCTCCAAGCAACTATTCTACATGGACCTGCAGGGCCTCCCACTGGGACAGCTGCCACCCTTCTACAGAAGCGTCCTGCAGACATGGAGCTCCCTCGCCGTCAGGAGGCTGAACCAACCGTGATCGGCTGAGGATCTGGTCTTCGAACCGATCCTCAGGAACCCACAGACAAAGCTGCCATCCACCACCACCACCCCTGGCATGGAAAGGCGCCTCACCAACGCGCGGCTCACCAGGATGGGAGATCTGGTGGAGCCTGAAACACGGGGCCGGTGGATCGGACCAGCAGACGTGGCCACAAAGACAGGGCTGCAGTCGCTCCGGGTGGCTGCCCGGATCCTGGCCGAAGCCAAGGGGGCCTTCTCAGTGGCAGCGGGGAGAACGCCCCCCATCGGCGTTGGGGATGACGAGGCCCCTCTCGATCCCCCTCCACCGGAGCTCTCAGTCGTGCCACTGCATCGCCAATGCCGACAAACGAAGGCGGATCACAACCTGTGCCGGCTAGAAGACCTACCGGAGGTGGCCTTCGCAAATGTAAAGAGGAAGGTTCTCTACTCCTACATGGTCCGGTCCCACCAACAGGACACCCTGAGGAGCCACAAGGACCATGCCTGGAGGAAAGCCCTGCCCTGCGTCTCTCCGGAGAGGCCTCGCTGGAGGCAACTCTACTGCAGACCGACGTACAACCGCATCGGCGACCTCAGCTGGAGCATCGCCCACGGCACCGTCACCCACCAACGTCTCCCTGGCGCGCTTCACCGACACCGTCCCCGGAGTGCGGTTCTGCGGTAAAGTGGAGACGGTGTGCGCACCAATATGTGGAGTGCAAGAGCCTGGACGCTGTTCAAGGTCCTGAGAAACATCCTCCTAAGGTTCAGCCTCCACTTCTCCCCGACGGTCCTCTTCTTTGGATACCCGAAGGGCAACAGACCCCAACATCTTCAGGGGCTGGTCAACGTGCTCTTCGGCTACGCCAAGCTCGCCATATACAGGGCAAGGAAGGTGGCCCTGGAGGGGCAACGTCCAGCCAGCAGCCTGGGCATCTTCCACGCTCTGGTCGGATCAGGGTGTGGCTGGAGTTCCACTACACGCGGCTGACCCACGCCGTGCCGGCCTTCAAGGAGCAGTGGGCGCTGGAGGAGGCCGTGTGCTCGGTGGCAGATGACGGAGAGCTCTGCATGCAGATCTAAGCTACCCGTCGTAGGCCGTTTGACTGTGGGAAGGGCAGCGTGCCGATGCAGCACTTGTTGTAGTTATAAAGAAAAAAGAGAGAGCGAGAGAGAGAGGCAAATGGAGTAGGAAGAGAGGGGGGTAGAGAGAGAGGAGAGGCAGAGAGGGGGGTAGAGAGAGAGGGGGGGCAGAGAGGGGGGTAAAGAGAGAGGGAAGGGGAAAGAAAAAAAAGTATATTTTGGGTCTTTCATTTAAAAAGGGTGGGGGGAGAGGGTGGGGGGAGTGGGGGGAGAGGGGTGGGGGAGAGGGTGGGGGGAGAGGGTGGGGGGAGAGGGTGGGGGGAGAGGGTGGGGGGAGAGGGTGGGGGAGAGGGTGGGGGGAGAGGGGTGGGGGGAGAGGGTGGGGGGGAGGTGGGAGGGGTGGGGGGGAGAGGGAGGGGGGAGAGGGTGGGGGGAGAGGGTGGGGGGAGAGGGTGGGGGGGAGGGGGAGGGTGGGGAGAAGGGTGGGGGGAGAGGGGTGGGGGAGAGGGTGGGGGGAGAGGGTGGGGGGAGAGGGTGGGGGAGAGGGTGGGGGGAGAGGGTGGGGGGGAGAGGGGGGGGGAGAGGGTGGGGGGGAGGGGGGGGGAGAGGGTGGGGGGAGAGGGTGGGGGGAGAGGGTGGGGGGAGAGGGTGGGGGAGAGGTGGGGGGGAGGGTGGGGGGAGAGGGTGGGGGGAGAGGTGGGGGGAGAGGGTGGGGGAGAGGAGAGGGTGGGGGGAGAGGGTGGGGGAGAGGGTGGGGGGGAGGGAGAGGGGGGAGAGGGGGAGAGGGTGGGGGGAGGGTGGGGGGGAGGGTGGGGGAGGTGTGGGGGAGAGGGTGGGGGGAGAGGGTGGGGGGAGGGTGGGGGGAGGGTGGGGGGAGAGGGTGGGGGGAGAGGGTGGGGGGGAGAGGGTGGGGGGAGAGGGTGGGGGGAGGAGGGTGGGGGGAGAGGGTGGGGGGAGAGGGTGGGGGGAGAGGTGGGGGGGTGGGGGTGGGGGGGAGGAGGGGGGGGAGAGGGTGGGGGGAGAGGGGGGGGGGAGAGGGTGGGGGGAGAGGGTGGGGGGAGAGGGTGGGGGGAGGGGTGGGGGAGAGGGTGGGGGAGGGGGGGGAGGGGTGGGGGGGAGAGGGTGGGGGGAGAGGGTGGGGGGAGGGTGGGGGGAGAGGGTGGGGGAGAGGGTGGGGGGAGAGGGTGGGGGGAGGAGGGGTGGGGGGAGAGGGGGTGGGGGGGAGAGGGTGGGGGAGAGGGTGGGGGGGAGAGGGTGGGGGGAGGGGGGAGAGGGTGGGGGGAGAGGGTGGGGGGAGAGGGGGTGGGGGGAGAGGGTGGGGGGAGAGGGTGGGGGGAGAGGGTGGGGGGAGAGGGTGGGGGGAGGAGGGTGGGGGGGAGAGGGTGGGGGAGAGGGTGGGGGGAGAGGGGGGGGGAGAGGGTGGGGGGAGAGGGTGGGGGGAGAGGGTGGGGGAGAGGGTGGGGGGCGCAGAGAGGGTGGGGGGAGAGGGTGGGGGGCCGAGGGTGGGCGGGAGAGGG